>NC_034613.1:7612060-7651739 GCF_900095145.1 Mus pahari | reverse complement strand
CCTTGGTCTTGCAAACTTTATATGACCCAGCACAAGGCAAGGCCTGGGCCAAATAGTGGGAGTGGGTGGGTAGGGAGCAGAGCTGGGGGGATGGGTATAGGAAACTTTTGGGATAGCATTTGAAATGTAAATAAAGAAAATAATAAAAAATAAATAAAATCCTAATAGCTTCTCAAAAAATGTAAATGAAGTAAATTCCTAATAAAAATTGGGAAAAAAAGAAAAAAAATTAAGTACAGTAACCTCCAGTTTTATTAAAAAGGAAATGATACACAGCAGTATATACAATAGTAAGAAACAAGAAGAATGAAAATATATATGCAAAAACAATCACTGGGAAGGTAAATTAAGATATTCAAAACAGCAGATTTCTCTGCATATTTTCTTATATAGGGTTTGATAAATGAACTGTGTGCTTTCCTGTATTCAAATACTGAAGAAATCTCTCAATGAAAAGAAATGATTGTAGCTCTGTGTCAAGGTGGTAAAAAAAGAAAGAGAATTATTTCAAGTTTTTATGAACAGTGTATTCTTGTTATAAAGCTTTATTGTGAGGTGAAAAGAACAAAAAGAATTGCCCAGATATGATTATCTGTACTTAGTAGCAACAGTGATACAGTAACATTGAAATAAGGGGTCAATATTTTTAGAAAAGTAACATATTCCTGGTGGTAAGGGAAAGCAAAGAAAAAAAAACAAGAAAAGAAAAGAAAAGAAAAGAAAAGAAAAGAAAAGAAAAGAAAAGAAAAGAAAAGAAAAAGAAAGAAAGAAAGAAGTTAAGTAAAAATTTTGTATTGCTAAGTTTGAACTGGGCAAGAAGTGATCAGACCATCAACAGAAGAAGGGTACTGACTTCCAGGTCTGTGACAGGGGAACTACAAGTTTATTGTGGTTCATTGTATGCCAGAATTCAAGTGCACTGCCAAAGAAAATCAAGGGCAAGCATATTCGTGACAGTTCCCACTAACCCAATGTGACAGGTTTTAAGCATCAGAAGTGATGATGGGAAGCCATGGCAACACAGTGTCGAAACAAAGACTCATGAATGTTGGATGGGCTCAGTTTTAGCTGGCATTGTCCGATTCATGGGCTGTTGTCAATGAACTTACAACTACCAGTACCTCTGTTTCTTTCCCTGAGGATTTTCTCTAGAAAGTGTGGCTTTTTTGCTTGCCTATAGGGTCCAGTTGATAATGCCTTGATAATGCCAGGAATAAACGCTACCTAGGAGCTGTCCTTGAAGAATGACTAACAAGTTGGTGGATAAAGAATTCTCAAACAGGGTACTCTAAGAATCAGCTAAAGCAAAGCATGAAATAACCACTCTAAGAAAGAAACCAGAGTTCAGCAAATGCTCTTCTTTGCAACAAAACACCTGCTACATGGGCATTCACTGATACAATTAGAAAATGACCAGTTTATAGCTGCTGGTGACATTGTTGGTCTAGACATCAATCTATATTAAAATCTTTAGATAACAAGTTAATGGGGGAGAGAAAGTCTTTCCAATTTTTATAAGATAGATGCAATAAGAGAAGATGCTAAATAAAACCATGAGAGAAAATTATGAAACAGACCACTAAAGAACTCTCCTGATGACAATTTTCTTGGGTGCAGCTATGATATGGAAGATATCTAGAAGAACCCCTTATACTTAAGAGGTATATGCACAAATATTTAGGTGTGAAATTTTATGCTGTTTCAACTTGGACTGCATCTAGGGAGGGAATAATAATGAATGGAAGAAATGAGAAAATGAGAACAAAAATGATTGTTGGAAACAAATACCAGGTAGACTAGTGTTCATTGTTTTAAGCTAATTTTTGTTTGTTTAAAATGTTCAGTATAAAAATGAAAGCAAAATGTACATTTGAGGTAAAGATGGCAAGATATCAATATTTTTTAAACAGATGGTGGGGACATGTTTGCTTATTATGCCTATATTTACTATATTTCTTTTATGTTCAAAATGTTTCATAATATAAATTCATAAATTACCCAAACAAAACAAAACACTAAAGAAATGAGTTGGAACATATGAGTTGAAAGAAAGGAAGAACGCATTTCAGGTGCAGGGACATAATGTGACCACAGCCTGAACGAATATCTTTTCCCCTTCAGTATGGCCACCCTCATTATTCAGGAAATCTTTAAGAATTGGTTAGTAGGTGAACCAAGCTGGACCTTGAAGGACAGGCAAACAACTTAGATTTCATAAGGGAGTTAAGCAAGCACTATGAGAGGTCTTTAAGGTGAGGAGTTTCTCACCTCAGGTTAGAGAGGCACAGGCTAGGAATAAGAACAAGGTAGTATATGAGAAGTTGAGGGGAGTAGACACACACTCAATGCCTGCTTGATCCAATGAGAATGAACAAGGTTTTGAAGGTTAAAATTATTTTCAAGAATTTTCCATCCAGCATTATAGCTCATACTGCATAGTAATAAAAAGAACTCAGAGACACTGACTTGGGACTAATAAGCAACCTAATGCTTTCTAAATTCATCAAATTAATGCATAACTTACAACAGATGCATATTTATAAAACCTGTGTGGGAGGTATCTTGTCTGATAAAAAGAATTATTTCAGCCAACAGGAGATATTTTCAGTTGTGGTGGTTTATTTATTGAGATTTCTCTTTCCCCAAGCCAGACACGTTCTAATAATGCTAGCATTGGAGGAGTAAACTGCTACATTGTGAGCAGAGTCATGGAAAGGGCCATCTGGCAAAAAACAGGGGAGCCTCTAGAAACTAAGTTATGAAAGTAGAAGGATTACCTATACATCTGCATTATGCCTACATTCCTTCACATTTTATCATGTTCTTTTAGATTATATGTCTCTCCATTGCTTTATTATTTGAGTACTACTTTTACTAAACTGGTGGCATCATAAATGTTGGCATGGGGGAAAGAAGTGCTGCTCAAGTCCATGAGACTTTGCATGAATTGGAGGAACTTCTTCTTGAAAAAAAATTCATCTTTATTAATATATATTTGGAAAAACTATATAGACAGTCTTCAAGTTACAATGGTTCAACTTGATGATTGTACTGGCTGGTTTTGTGTATCAACTTGACACGAGCTGGAGATATCACAGAGAAAGGAGCCTCCTTTGAGGAAATGCCTCCAAGAGATTCAGCTGTAAGGCTTTTTTCTCAATTAGTGATCAAGGGTTGGAGGGTCCATTGTGGATGGTACCATCCCTGGGTTGGTAGTCTTGGGCTCTATAAGAGAGCAAGCTGAGCAAGCCAAGGGAAGAAAGCCAGTTAAGAACATCCCTCCATGGCCTCTGCATCAGTTCCTGCTTCCTGGCCTGCTTGAGTTCCAGTCTTGACTTCCTTTGGTGATGAACAGCAGTGTGGGAGTGTAAGCGGAATAAATCCTTTCCTCCCCAACTTGCTTCTTGGTTATGATGCTTTGTGCAGGAATAAAAATCCTGACTACGACAATGATGTTGTGAAATGTGATATACATTCACTATTAACCATACTCCAAACTGTGAGCTGTTGTTATCTTCTTCTGAATTAAGATCATATAGTAAAAATCTCTCCTGTGATGCTGATATGTTAGATACATCCAATATATATTGTATTGGGCATATTTTCAATGCATGGTATGTTGTTTGGGATGTAACTTCATCCTAAATCAAGGAATCTCTTGGACATATGCATACACTGAGTTAATCATTTCAACCAAGCTATTGACATCACATAGTCACTCATATTAACATCATGATGATCAGCTCACATAGTTACCATTTTATTTATTTTAGTGGGGTGGATATGTGTAGATGTAGGAACTAAAAAATCTACCATTTTAGTGGCTTTAGGTATACAGTACAATATCGTAAACTATAGTCATCACATTATAAAGTAGATATCCAGAACTTATTTATCTTGTGAACCTGAAACTTGTTTACCCTTTGACCAACATCTCCTCCATATAACCTATTAAATCAATACATTGCAGCATACAAGGTTTAAGGTGGTTTCATAATCCCTGGTTTCTGGAATTCATGTTTTTGTGAAATACCCTCTGCTTGATTATGCAAAAGAACTATGACTTGTTCCTAACCTAGAAACTATGAAAAAGTCAAGGTGATACTATTCTATAGTCACAATCATTATATGACTCCATCTTAGGGTTATGGAGATGACTCAGTCTGTCTACTGCCCATTGTGCAAGCACAGGATCTAAGTTTGAATCCCTAGCACCAATGTAAAAGCTGAGCTTGGTAGTAAACATATGTAACTCCAAAATAGGGAACAGAAGCAGGAGTATCCATGGAACCCATTGGCCAGCCAACCTAGTTAAATCAATGAGCTCTAAGTTCAGTAAAACCCTGTCTCAAAAAATAAGTTGGACTGTGTTCAAGGAAGAAAGGAAGACATCTAATTTCTGCTCACCTCACTGCATAATCACAATTCCATCTTAATAACATCTGCTAGATTCAGAGAGATAAACAGGAATCTGTGAGAACACTTAAAGAAAAGGTTCTACAGATAGGATCTGAAAGACTGTAAAAGCAGCACATCTTACAATGGTCAGCAAGAATCCAATGCCTTAATCTTATAACTGTGATGTCTTAATTCTGGTTTTATTGCTGTGAAGAGATACCATGACCATGGCAATACTTACAAAGGAAAACATTTAATTGGGGCTGGCTTACAGTTTCAGAGGTTTAGTTCATTATCGTCATGGAGGGAAGTGTGATACTGCAGGCAGACATGGTGCCAAAGAAGCAGTGAAGACTTGTATATCTTGATCCACAGGCAGTAAAAGAAGACCTTGTAGCACACATAGCTTCAGTATATATGACCTCGAAGCCCACCTCCATAGTGACACGCTTCCTCCAACAAGGTCATACCTACTCCAACAAAGCCACACCTCCTAAAATGTCACTATGGGCCATGCATTTAAACACAGAATTCTATGGGACCCATACCTATTCAAACCATTACACATAAAGAAATTAATTTGGAAATGACCACAAGTGTTTATTGGCAGAACTGTCATCAGTTGATGTAACCTTAATTTTTTTAAAAAATATATATTTTTAATGATGGTTCTTAAATACTTTAACCTCCTTTTTAACCCACCATCCACCAGAGGTATGGAAAAGAAGGGATACAGGGGAAGTAGACCTGTTTAGAAATGGTTCTTCAGAGCAAATTTTGTGTTGTCAGGAAATCAGTAGGTCTGTTCACAGGAGGCAGCAGCAGCAGCTAGATCCACTCACAAACACTTCAGAGATATACCAGCAGCCCAGTTCGGTAGAGTCAGGATAACAAACAGGAATCAGCAGCAGTAGCACTACCTTGCAGACAGCCAGGCCTTAGTCTCAGGCATGAGTCAGCAGGAGAGACCAGGAGGAAAGAATGCCAAGAAAAGTTCTCAGCTGTGCCTCCCTCAGGGAAGGGAAGATCAGCGAAGACTTGAGACCCACAAGTGTTGCACAGCTAACTCTATAAGCAAGCCAAGCTCAGATTCCATCACAGTCCTTGGAGTCCCTTTTACACTCTCTTCAAGCACCATGTGTCCTCCACGGGTCTTGACTCAGCATGTGTCTTGTATCAGTATATGAGTCTGTTTCAGCTGATATTACTCTGCCAATCAGCCCGAGTCTGAGGAAACAGCAAGAAACTGCAACACACCACCAGAAGTTTTTTGGTACATTTCTCTCTATGGAGTCCTGACAAATGTAACTCAACTATGAGGCAGACCACATGCATGTGTCCTTAGAGAAGAATCCTTCTTGTTAGAGAAGAATGCTTCATCATGTGTCTTTTCATGGGTTTGTTGTAACAGAACATCCTTTCACTTGTGTCCTCTTAAACCTGTATCCACTTCAGGAAAACACGTGTTTGCCTTAACAAAACACCACCCAAAACATCTTTCCAAAGAACCCTTAAGTTTCCACTTCAAGTTGAGCATTTAGCTCTGGCTAACATGGGAACTTCAGTATGGTAGAGAACCCTGATAACCCACAGATTCCTGTGAACTAATAAACACATGTTGTATGCCCGACGTTTATGGTAATTTGGTATAGAACTATTGAATACACAGCAACCAGCTGTGAACTCCTTGGATACACTGGAGGACTGTTTCATTTTATGAAACACAAAACTCAGCTTTGCCCCTTTCATTATAAGGACATGTGTGATTATATTTAGGGCACACTGAGGTAATCCAAGCTCTGTGACTCAAGAATAATCACTGCCGTGCATAGTGGGGCACAAATATTATTGTACTTGGCAGGTGGAAGAAGATGGATAGAAGATCCACGCTGGCCTGGGCTATATATTGACACTAGCTAGGAAATGAAAAATATTTTTATTCACACCCTTTTTCATAATAATGCAGCATTCTCAGACAATTGGAATGGGGAAGTGTCCATATCTTTAAAAAGGTGTCATTTTCAGTCTAACGCTATAAGCTTAAAAGTGGCCTTTATATACAGAACAGAAGGGAACACAGAGACAGAGAAGAATCAAGGAGAAACCATCCTTATAGATTAACTCTGGGTCTATGGACTGGAAGAACTTGCTCTTGCTGCTTCAAGACCTGACCTAGAGGGATGTAATATCTTCATTATCTTCATTCACTTTCAATACTATCACATCAGTTAAACTATATATTCCCAATATGATGCATGCTCACCCAAATGTGCTAACCTTATAGAGTGCACACTACTCTCTGAAACATCTACTGTGGAAACTAGGGGGATGATATTGTGATAAGAAGAAGTATCCAGGCAAGAATTTTGAAATCACACTGAAAACTAAATCACAAGACCATACTGTCTGCTTCAAAGGGACAAACATTTAAAAAGTCATGACATCAGTAAATGAATACCTAATCTACTGTAAATCACGCTATAATTACTAGTAATGATTTACATATGCTTTTGCTAACATACTTTCAGTTGTGTGTTGCTTATTTGTCAGCGCCAATTTGGGAGCAACACACTTTATGTGATTGAGAGAGATTCGATGAATTAAAAAAATTAAAAGTTTCTAAGTGGCCATGTGAATTAGCCACCCACTTTGGTTATATTTGAAAGGACTCCATTGTTTTGATATTGCAAACATTTAACCCCACATTAGCCAAACTGGAAATAAAAAAGAAAAAAAAGCTTTCTGTGGTTAATTGTGACCATGTAAGATAGACTAAAAAGGAAATAATGCTTTCTATGGAACATTTCTAGATTCACTTAGAGCCCTAAGGACATACTTCCAAGTAGAATCATACCAAATTGAACAAATCATAATTTAATGTACACATGTTTACCTACCTAGTAACTCCCTAGATGATTTTTCCCCAATTGCCACCAGAGTAGATATTTAAGAGTAGTAAGAAATCTTCCCCTTTGGAAGATTTGGGAGAGGAATATTGGTTTTTTTTAATTAGATGTTTTCTTTATTTACATTTCAAATGTTATCGCCTTTACTGGTTTCCCCTCTAAAAATCCCCTCCCCCATCCCCTACCCTCTCCCACTGCTCACCAACTCACCCATTCCTGCTTCCTAGCCCTAGCATTCCCCTACACTGGGGCATAAGGCTTTCACAGGACAAGGGGCCTCTCTTCCCATTGCTGACCAACTAGGCTATCCTCTGCTACATATACAACTGGAGTCATGAGTCCCACCATGTGTACCCTCTGGTTGACGGTTTAGTCCCTGGGAGCTCTGTATGTACTGATTAGTTCATATTATTTTGAGAATATTCTTTTAATAGCTCTTGTTCCCTTGTCTATCTTGACAAGTCCTTTATTGATTCTAGCACGATCACCCTTGCTTTAAAACTTATCTGATAATAGCAACTCTTAAAATAAATTGTATTGTCATTCTGATGCTTGAAGCTAAGCTTACTCATCCATTAGGCTTAGACACTTGCCTGTGTGTGCAGTGACCAGCTATATGTCATTTTTATTAAGACTAGATGAGTCACAACACTCATCAGTCACTCTGGAAGTACTCAAAGATGTGTCAGCAGCCTGTTGATTTTGTTCAAAAATAGGCCAGGAAAAAGATCTTTTAAAATAATATGTCTTCAGTGCCTCATTATAAGCAAGACAACTTATATATACATAAAAAAAAACATGTAATTTGAGGCTCACAGTTTCAGAGGGTTGCTCAATAACATCAGGGTGGGGGGCATGGAAGCAGGTGGGTAAGTATGGCACTGGAGTGGTAACTGAGAGTTTGCATCTTATCAATAAGCATGAGACAGAGACCACAGGGAATATGTGGGCTTTTGAAACCTCCAAGTCCAACCTATGTAACACACCTCCTCCAACAAAAACACAAAACCTGATCCTTCCCAAATAATCCCACCAACTGTATTCCAAACACTCACGTTGGTCAGCTATTCTCACTTAACCCACTACACTCAGTAAACCCCATGGGACTGGACCTGGGCTGAACAAAATTGTCTCTTCCCCCTCAGAAGTCAGTTCTGGTAGCCATTAACCACATTTTCAGATTTGGTTTTCTAGATAGGATATTTGATTCCCACAGAGCTAACTTTGGGAGACTGAAAAGATAACAGAGATATACACTCTAAGAATCAATTTGTCCCAGCCACAGCCTTCCCCAAATAAAGCAAGGTCAAGCAAATTTGTAGAGCACAGTTCCCTGCTTTAAGTTTTAAGCTTCTCTTCCATTGTGCTGTCAAGATCCTCAAGCCCAGTGAGGAATAAAAGAGCAAGCTGGCTTGTCTTAGTCTCAGTCACAAAGCAAAAGCTTCCAAAGTTTATAAATTGTAGTTTCCATTATCGCTTATTTTTCAGTTGATAATTATATCTGTTTAAGAAAGTTCCATTGTTGCTGGACAGTGGTGGTATATGCCTTTAATCCCAGCACTTGGGAGGCAGAGGCAGGTGGATTTCTGAGTTCGAGGCCAGCCTGGTCTATAGAGTAAGTTCCAGGACAACCAGGGCTATACAGAGAAACCCTGTCTCAAGAAAAAAATAAAATAAAATAAAATAAAAAAATTTAAAAAAAAAAAGAAAAAAGAAAAAAAGAAAAGAAAGGAGGGAGGGAGGGAGGGAGGGAGGAAGGGAGGAAGCTCCATTGTGTTTCATGGAGCTTTCAAACCCATTGATGGCTATAGAATTTTTCAAGAAGGCTTTTTCAGTTGCTGCAGAGGTGCTCATACAATCTGTCCAAGCTTAGTCCTGTCACTGTGGTGAAACACATTGTACAATTCTATTGTTAAGGTTACCCAGATTTTCTACAAACTCAACGGATTTGTTTATTATTTCTGTAAATGGCTTTTATATTGCTAGAGTTTTCACATGTCTTCTTCAGAAATATTGACTTGAATTATTGCTTCTTATCATATAGATTATATTTTCAGCATTTGTGATTATGTCGATTTCTAAAAGTACAGAGTATTCCAGTTTTCTCTATGTTGTGTATGTCTATCTGACAAATTGGCACTCTATTCTCTTTTAGTGTTTGGTAGAATTTATTAATAAAATAACTAGGGGAATTTCTTTATAAAAGGGCTTATAAATTCCTTTTAAAAATCCAATTGGTTTTCTGAGGTAAGGTCTTATTACTTTGTAGCACAGGCTGGCCTAGAACTCTTTATGTAGCTCAAGCTGGCTCCAAACTTGTAATCTTGCCTTGGCCTCCTAAGAGGCTTTGTGGTTTTTACAGTTTTTTATTCCTTCCTATGCACATCTCTAATCTATCTTTCACATTACTTTGGCTACTTCATTTAAGTAGTTTAAGTTTATTGGTGTTGGGTTGTAAGTAATCATCTCTTAATGAATTTTTCTGTTTTTCATGTAAAATTTTGGCTTGTTCTTCTTTCTAGTGTACCTTTCTCTCTTCTGTTTGTTTATGGAGACTGAAGCCCTGATTGGCCTGAACTCGTTATGTATTCAAGCTGGCCTCATACTCACCTGCCTCTGCCTCCCTCCGGTGCCAGGATTAGAGGTGTGTGACACTGTGCCTGATCTGCTGTATTTTGTTGTTGTTATTGTTTTCTTACCTCCCCACCCCCTATTTCTCCTTTTGAGACAGCATAGCCTGGAGCCTCTGCTCTGGCCTTGAAAGCCTGGGTAGCCCCCAGAATCTCTTTTTCTAGCCAGTATTGTCTTTCTAATTGGTTGAGAAGAATGCTTAGGCTTATTGATTTTTCACCTTTTCTTTTACAGCATGTAATTTGAAACACAAAGCCTCCTGCTGAAAGCCAGCAAAAAGAGAGGCCCTCAGTCATTCTGACAGCCTGGAAGGAAATGAGTGCTGCCAACAACCACAGGAGCCTGGGAACATACTATTCTTTAATATATCTCCACATGACAACCAACTTCTGGTCAACACCTTGCTTGCAGCCTTACAGAGGACCCATCAAACACATTCCCAGGATCCTGGGCCCCAGAAACTATGAAATAATAAATATGGATCATAGGAAGATTTCTGCTAATAGTGTTATACAGCAGTAGTGAAAAAAAAAAAAGATCACTGGGTGCAAAAGTCTAGAATAATGCTTGCTTTCTTTGAAAATTAAAGCTATTATTTGTGCTTGTAATGCTACAGTTGGCAAATCTGTTGCCTTTCTATTTGCTTCTTCTTCAAAAAATAGTTGATATTTTTATTCTAATTGCTTTTAATACCATCTCTTTATTTGCAGTATTTAGGAGTTTTTACTATGACATGTCTAGGTACTCATTTCATTTTATATGTCTTGCTTGGAGTCAGTGTTCTTCTTGATATCTTCTATCAATTTTGAAATGTTCAGAAGGTAGTTTTCTAAATGTCACTTTATTACATTTCTCTCTCTCTCTCTCATTTCTTTCTTTCTAATATTAGTTACTTTACATATCACTTGTCTGTATCAGAGACAAATTCCTGCCAGCCTTTCAATATTCCCATGACCAGAGAGAATCTCGGTTGCCTAACATTCTATCAGTGCCCTTGTGAAACTATCAAAGGTAGAATTCAATCTTTTATTTGTCAGTCTCTGCTAAGCAAATAACAAATACCCCAGGAGAAAAGCAGCCACAAACTCTGGTTCCTTATAGCTATCTATCTTTCCTAGGTCCATGGTTTAGTAATTCTACACTCTATTTTTTTTTCACTTCAGCTGTCTGATCTGACATTTTCCACAATATTTCAATATGCTGATGAATGGTAGTTGTGATGTGTGTGTGTCCACATGCACATGTGTGCTTAATACTAAAAAATCCAGAATGCTAGACAGCATGATGGTCAATTTTAATTGTTAGCCATGTAATGTAAAATCACCTGAAAAGAGGATCTCAATGAGACATTGTCTAGATCAAGTTGATCAGTGGGCATGACATTATTGGTTATATGAATTGGTGTGGGGAAACCCAGCCCACTGTGAGTGGCACCATTCTTTTGTCAGAACACCCTGAACTGTGTATGCATAGAAGAACTGAACTGAGGATGAGCAAGTGAAGATGCACGCAGTATTCATTTCTCTTTGCTCCTGAATATAGATATGATGCAGCTAACTGTTTGATATTCTTGCATTTACTTCTTTACAATGACAGACTATAACCTGGATGATAAGATAAAATAGAACCTTTCTGTCCCATACATTGCCATTGCCTTTTGTCTGAGTATTTTATCATATTAAGAAGGAAGGAAACCAAGACAGACAAAAAGAAGTCTAATTAGTCCTCTCAAAGGACTAATCTTCAGCTATAAGTGTAGTCCAACTTACTTGTCCACCTTTATCAGAAGATGAAATCCAGATTCTGAGATCATCATAATCATTGCTTCAATTCCTCCTTCCTCCAAGCTCTACCTTTTCCTCTTAACCCAAGTCACTATTCTGATGATTTTCCATCTAGTTCATTCTTTTTCTGCTTCCAAATCTGCCAGAGCTTCTCAAATTACAGAATCAGCCTCCAGAGCACAGTTTGTGCATTTATTTACACAAAAGAGTCTCTCAATACTAACCTCCAATGGAGACATCCTTAATATTCTCTTGGTTGATTCCATATAAAGATTTGATCAATTATCCAATTTAGTGAGCACTTATAAGCAAAATTTAGGCACATCTAATCTAGTTCTGTTTTTAATTTTTTGTCTTGTGAAATGGCAAGCATATAGCTAGCTCTCTGATAATTGAGGAACTAGATGTGAATAGTATCTGTTATATACCTATTAGATATGATGCAGTATAAGCAATCCTACAGCTATCACATGAACTAGTTTTGCTTCTATTTCTATTCTTACATTTGATAAGTAGTATATAGCACTGGATTTCCTTTTCTCCGTAAGACCACTCAGTTCTGAGGCATACTAGGCAAGCACTCTTCCACTGAACTATACCCCTTCTTATCAAATGCCCATGTCTCTGAATCATTTTTTAATTGCTAATTGATGTGAGGGTCCAGACTGCTTTGACCAGTAGTGTCCCTAAGCAGGTGGGCCTAGACTGTATATGAGCAGGGTATCAAGCCAAGAGAAACAAGCTAGTAAATATCACACCTCCATGGTACTGCTTCAGTCCCTGTGTCAAGAACCCTGCTTGAGTTCCTCCCCCGATTTTGCTCACTGATGAATGAAGAGGTGAAAGTATAAGGCCAACCTACCCTCTACCAGGTTGCTTTAGTTCATGTTTACCACAACAATAGAACATAAACTAGAAATCACAACAAATATTATTGAATCCATGCCTATTTGCTCAAAAAAGAGAATCAATTCCTATAGTGTACAGGTGTTTCCTTTAGACAAAAAGATACCAAGCAGCTGCCAACTATAAGGTACAATTTCACTACATTATATCAATCAAACCTTAGTGGGATAAATTACAGCACATGACCTTACTATCACTTGAATGACACTTAGGAGCTCTTCTACCATGTTTTCTACCTCTGTCAAATTGTTTCTGGACCTGCTGAGATAATGCCAGTACTATTGCTGGAAGTAGTTCATTATTTTGATCTGGCTTCTCAAACAATATATCAAACTAGTATATAAACATATACATCACCAAAGAGGTATAGAATATGACACTGTAACTTGGTGCACAAGGCATTTGAATTCATAAAAAGTATGTTTGAAAATGCAATATTGAAGGCTAAAACTTTGTATCCTAATTAAAATAAATGAAATAGATGTGATTTATTTCCTTGTAAATAGCCTTTCCCCCTCCCTTTCCTGAATAAAATGGTATATTCTCTGTGCATAGACAGTACATAAGCCCCAAAGTCTAACTGTGTTTTGAGTTGCATTCATTGTGAATTCCTATATATACATGTATGTAGGTAATAAAAATATGACCTTTCTCTTATTAATCTATGTTTTGTCAGTTCAATTCATAGGTCCAAATGACTAGACTTAAAGAGTAAAGGATAAAACCTTTCCTCCTCAACATCACTGGTAAAGGAGTATAGAATGGGACAATAGAGAAAAGCCCTGGCTTCTCAGCAGGATCACTATGAACTGCCTACTATGTCACTCTATCTCTATGACTGTATTTCTAACATCCCTCTCAAACAGAAACATTAAGTGCTGAGCACTTTAAAGCAGACAGGAATCGGTAGCTTAGCTGGGTGTGGTGGTACATACCCATAATCCCAGACTGAGGAGACTGAGGCTAGAGTATCATGAGTTCAAAGTAAGTTTGGGCTACAGGAAACTATCTAAAAACTCAGAGATAGAGATAGAAAAAGAGAGAAATAATAAATTAAACAGGAAAAATTACCACCTGTATTGTTCTTTTCCAAATGGAAACTGAGATGTCTTTTTATAATATTTTATTTGTTCAATTACTCACCAGAAATGTTCTGTGGCATTTCTCTCCTTAGAAAATATGATTCAATTCCAAATTTAAAGGAAGTCTGTCATGAGAGCTTAACACAGACAAGGAATTAACTAGTAAGAATGTAGATTTTTCTGTAAAAGACATTGAGAAATTGGTTTTGCTGAAAAGGACTGTGTTGGGATTGGATCTAATGCTTTAAATTAATCCAGCCCTCCAAATCTGAAATCTTGATCCAAACACTGAAGGTCCTTGTCTCCAATTGGTTGTTGATAAATCAATAAAGAGCCAATGGCCAATGGTTAGGCAGGTAGTCAAGACCTTTAGATTTTCATGGGCTAGGAACTGAGAGAAAAGGAGAGAATTGCCAAGACTTGGGAGAAGGATGGGACATAACAGCTGCAGGAGAGAAAGTCAACCAGTCATCTGATGTAAGAATTCTGGTAACAGCTATACCACTATTGGGCATATACCCAAAATGATGTTCCAACAGATAACAAGGACACATGTTCCACTGTTTCTAGTAGTGTTATTTATAATAGCCAGAAGCTGGAAAGAACTCAGATGTCCCTCAAAAGAAGAACAGATACAGAAAATGTGATACATTTACACAGTGGAGTACTACTCGGCTATTAAAAACAATGACTTCATGAAATTCACAGGCAAATAGATGGAACTAGAAAATATCATCCTGAGTGAGGTAACCAAGACACTAAAGGACATACATGGCATGTACTCACTGATAAGTGGATATTAGACCAAAAGCTCATAATACCCCCAATACAAATCACAGACTATAAGAAGCTTAAGAAGGAAGACCAAAGTGTGGATGTTTCAGTCTTACTTAGTAGGGGGAACAAAATAATCACAGGAGGTAAAGGGATGGAGGGACCTGGGAGGAAGAGAGGATGGGGAGTCAAAAAGTGGGACAGGGTCAGGTATGGGAAGGGACAGGAGAAAAGTACTGAGGATCATGAAATTGAATAGAAATATGTAGCAATGGAGGACTGGGAACTGGACATAGCCACCTGAAACCAGGGAAGCTAGAGGGGCTCAGGACTCAACAGGGATGACATTAGTTGAAATACCCAACAAAAAGGAGATAGAACCTGCAGAGAACACCTCCAGTAAATAGGCATGGCCCCCAATTGAGGGATGGCACCAATCTCAAAATTTATAATCCAAAATTGTTCCTGTCTAAAGGAAATGTAGGGTCAAAAAATGGAGCAGAGACTGAAGGAAAGGCCATCCAGAGACCACACCACCTAGGGATCCATTCCATCTGCAGACACCAAATCCTGACACTATTGGGATACCAAGAAGCACTTGCTGATAGGAGCCTGGTATGGCTGTCCCCTGAGAGGCTCTGCCAACACCTGACTAATACAGATGCAGACATAGCCAAGCATCAGAATGAGCCCTGGGACCCCAATAGAAGAGCTAGGGGAAGAACTGAACCAGCTGAAGGGGATTGCATCCCCATGGGAAGAACAATATCAACTAATCTGACAACCTAAAGTTCCCAGGGACTAAAACACCAACAAAAGAGTTTATATGGAGGGAATCCATGGCTTCAGCTACATATGTAGCAGAGGATGGCCTAATATGGTATCAATGGGAGGGGAGGCCCTTGGTCCTGTGAGGCTCAATGCTCCAGCATAGGGAGATGCTAGGGTGGTGAGGTGGGAGTGGGTAAGTGGGTGAGGGAGAACCCTCATAAAGGCAAAGGGGAGGGGAGATGGAATGAGGGGTTTGCAAAGGGGAAACCAGTAGGGAGGACAATATTTGAAATGTAAATAAATAAAATAACCAATAAAAAAGTAAAAGAAAATAAGAAAGGAAGGAAGGGAGGAAGGAAGGAAGGAAGGAAGGAAGGAAGGAAGGAAGGAAGGAAGGAAGGAAGGAAGGAAGGAATCCACTGGCCACTTTTCTGATTGAGTTCTGGGGTAGCAGAGGAAGGTTTGGGAGTCTCAGGAATACCAGAGGGGAGCGTTGGCTAGCATGGGAAGGTTTGAGGAGTGCCCAGCCTTTGAGCTAGGCATGGCATGTAAAAATTAACTGAGGTGGTGGTGGTGGTGGTGGTGGTGGTGGTGGTGGTGGTGGTGGTGGTGGTGTGTGTTTTATTCTTGAATCCAAAGAGCTCCTGGGCTCCAGTGGTGGCTGAGAGCCTGACCCACCAGGAAAGAAAAACAGTTTAGCCAAACTACTGCTACAAGACTGAGTCTTCACAGGGACTTACAAGAGCAGGATTAAAATTTGGCATCCCTGCTTTCTTCTGTCTCCTTTATTTTCCGTTTGAATATAGTTCTGTATCAGACTCCTAAAAAAAGGTACCTGCAATCACCTCAGATACAGGGGAGCTTCACAGAAAGATTGTCCCACAATGCTATCGTCCCAAAGGAGTAATCATCTCACAGGAACCACTTTGGAGAGCCAAAACTGAGATAATGATCAACCAGACCACACTGATTGGGACTAAATTTTGTCCTGATTCTTCCTCTGTTCCAACCCAAATATCAACTCTGTTTCCCAAAGGTGGACTTGGGGGTCACTAGATCCCATTATCTGTTCCTTTTTCTGGTATGCCACATTTAAATAAGGATTCTTTTTTTTTTTTGCTTTTCACGATTATTCATCTCTTGAGCACACTTGGTTGAGCAGTTAACTGCAGTTCATTGAACCTTGTTGGGGTGACATTTTTTTTTCTATGAAGGCATGTCTTTTTTTTTAATTTCTGAGTTCACTTTTATTTTGAGACATGACCTCAAACTCACTGTTATAGCCAAGAATAGCCTTGGATTTATGGGAACTAAAAGGGGGGCTGGGGAAAGAAGGGGGAGGGAGGATAGCCCACACCCAGCCAGAGTTCCACCTATGCTCTGGACAGGTAGATACAGGAGGGCTGCCAGACGCTTTCCACTTGGCCCTGGGTGGGCATCCAAGCCTCTGACCCACATGACAGTGGGGTGGACAAGGGGCAGCCCCGGAAGCCAAAAGGGGCCCTGGAGTTACAGCCTGTAGCCCTGGGGTTATGGGAGAGAGGGCTGAAGGAAGAGGTTCCCACATAGGTGAGAGTCCGTGCACAGCAGGCCTTCATGAGCAGAGACAGTCTATGGGTTTTAGTGCTTTATTGTAGAAAGGCAGGGGGAAAGAGAGAAGGGGGAAAAGAGAGAGAGGAAGAGGCCACCCATGGCCAAGAGGAGACAAAGGGGAAAAGGAGAGAGAGAAGAAAGGCAAAAGAATAAGAGGGAGAGAGAGGAAGAAAGAATGAGGAGAGGAGAGGAGAGAAGAGAGAGGAGTAAGAACAAGGGAGCAAGAGGAGTGAGAGGAGTGGAGAGAGTGAGGAGGGGCCAAAGAGCACCTTTTAAAGTATGCTGCTATCTTTTCTGTTGCTAGGTAACTGGGGAGGAGTTTAGCCTGAAGGTCAGAAGCTTGGGACATTGCCTACATGACTTGTAGACATGCTTCTTTTGTGGGGGCTGTGAGGGGCAGTACCTTAGGCAGGAGCCAGAGTTCCAGGAGCATGAGAGAACTTCTTCCGTCTCGTATAGGTAAATATTATCACCAGGTCCCTGGATTCAACATCTCAGTTTGCCTGGAGACCAAGAGCAATGCCCCACAATAGCAAAGGATAGACTTGGACTTTTTTTTAAATAGATATTTTCTTCATTTACTTTTCAAATGCTATCCCAAAAGTTCCCTATACCTTTCCCTGCCCTGCTCCTCAACCCACACACACACCTGTTTCCTGGCCCTGGCATTCTCCTATACTGAGGCATATGATCTTGACAAGACCACAGGCCTCTACTCCCACTGATGGCCAACTAGGCCATCCTCTGTTACATATGCAGCTAGAGACACAGCTCTTGGGGGGGGGGGGAGTGGTACTGGTTAGTTCATATTGTTGTTCCTCCTATAGGGTTGCAGAACCCTTTAGCTCCTTAGGTACTTTCTCTAGCTCCTTCCTTAGGGGCACTGTGTTTCATCCAATAGATAACTGTGAGCATCCATTTCTGTATTTTTCAGGCACTCACATGGCTTCATAAGAGATAGCTATATTAGGGTCCTGTCAGAAAAATCTTTCTGGCATATGCAATAGAGTCTGGGTTTGGGGGTTGTATATGGGATGGATCCTCAGGTGCGGCAGTCTCTGGATGGTTGTTCCTTCCATATCAGCTCTGAACTTTGTCTCTGTAACTCCTTCCATGAGTATTTTGTTTCCCATTCTAAGAAGAACAAAGCATCCACACTTTGGTCTACCTTCTTCTTGAGTTTCATTTGTTTTGCAAATTGTATCTTGTGTAGTCTAAGTTTCAGGGTTAATATCCGCTTATCAGTGAGTGCATATCATGTGAGTTTTTTTGTGATTGGGTTTCCTTACTCAAGATGATATCCTCCAGATCCATCCATTTCCCTAAGAATTTCATAAATTCGTTGGTTTTAATTGCTGAGTAGTACTCCATTGTGTAAATATACCACATTTTCTGTATCCATTCCACTATTGAGGGACATCTGGGTTCTTTCCAGCTTCTGGCTATTATAAATAAGTCTGATACAAACATAGTGGAGCATGTGTCCTTATTACAAGTTGGAACATCTTCTGGGTATATGCCCAGAAGAGGTATTGCTGGATCTTCCTGTAGTACTATGTCCAATTTCCCGTGAACCACCAAACTGTTTTCCAGAGTGGTTGTACCAAGCTTGTGATCCCACCAGCAATGGAGGAGTGTTCCTTATTCTCCATACCCACACCAGCATCTGCTGTCACCTGAATATTTTATCTTAGCTATTCTGACTGGTGTGAGGTGGGATCTCAGGGTTGCTTTCTTTTGCATTTCCCTGGTGATTAAGGAAGTTGAACGTTTTTTCAGGTGCTTCTCAGCCTTTCAGTATTCCTCAGTTGAGAATTCTTTGTTTAGCTCTGTACCATATTTTTGACAGGATAATTTGATTTTCTGGAGTATATCTTCTTGAGTTCTTTATATACATTGGATATTACTCCCCTATCTGATTTAGGATTGGTAAAGATCCTTTCCCAATCTGTTGGTGGCCTTTTTGTCATATTGAGAGTGTCTTTTGCCTTACAGAAGCTTTGCAATTTTATGAAGTCCCATTTGTAGATTCTTTATCTTATAACACAAGCCATTGCTGTTCTGTTCAGAAATTTTTCCCCTGTGCCCATGTCTTTGAGGCTTTTCCCCACTTTCTCCTCTATAAGTTTCAATGTCTCTGGTGTTATGTGGTTTTCCTTGATCCACTTAGACTTGAGCTTTGTGCAAGGAGATAAGAATGGATCATTTCCCATTCATCTACATGATAACAGGCAATTGTGCTGGCACCATTTGTTAATGATGCTATCTTTTTTCCACTGGATGGTATGGTATTAACTCCCTTGTCATGTGAACATAGGTATGTGGGTTCATTTCTGGATCTTCAATTCTATTTAATTGATCTACCTGTCTGTCACTGTACCAGTACGATGCAGTTTTTATCACAATTGTTCTGTACTACAGCTTGAGGTCAGGCATGGTGATTCTTCCAGAGGCCCTTTTATTGTTGAGAATAGTTTTTGCTACCCTAGGATTTTAGTTACTCTAGATGAATTTACAAATTGCCCTTTCCAACTCGGTGAAGAATTGAGTTGGAATTTTGGTCAGGATTTCATTGAATCTGTAGATTGCTTTTGGCAAGGTAGCCATTTTTACTATATTAATCCTGCCAAGCCATGAGCATGTGAAATCTTTCCATCTTCTAAGATCTTCGATTTCTTTCTTCAGAGACTTGAAGTTCTTATCATACAGATCTTTCACTTCCTTAGTTAGAGTCACACCAAGGTATTTTATAGTATTTGTGACTATTGTGAAGGGTATTGTTTCCCTAATTTCTTTCTCAGCCTATTTATCCTTTGTGTGGAGAAAGGCCACTGATTTGTTTGAGTTAATTTTATATCCAGCTACTTCACTGAAGCTGTTTATCAGGGTTAGGAGTTCTCCGGTGGAATTTTTAGGATCACTTATATATACTATCATATCATCAACAAATAGTGATATTTTGATTTCTTCCTTTCTGATTTGTATCCCTTTGATCTGCTTTTGTTGTCTAATTGCTCTGACTAGGACTTTGAGTACTATATTGAATAGGTAGGGAGAAAGTGGGCAGCCTTGTCTAGTCCCTGATTTTAGTGGAATTGCTTCAAGCTTCTCTCCGTTTAGTTTGATATTGGATACTGGTTGGCTGTATATTGCTTTTATCATGCTTAGCTATGGGCCTTGAATTCCTGATCTTTCCAAGACTTTTACCATGAATGGATGTAGGATTTTGTCAAATACTTTCTCAACATCTAACGAGATGATCATGTGGTTTTTGTCTTTGAGTTTGTTTATGTAGTGGATTACTTTGTTGGATTTTCATATGTTAAACCATCCCTGCATCCCTGGGATGAAGTCTACTAGATCTTGATGGATGATCGTTTTCATGTGCTCTTGGATTCAGTTAGTGCACATTTTATTGAGTATTTTTGCATCGATATTCATAAGGGAAATTGGTCTGAAGTTCTCTTTCTTTGTTGGGTCTTTGTGGGGTTTAGGTATCAGAGTAATTGTGGCTTCATAGAATGAATAGGGTAGAGTAGTTTCTGTTTTTATTTTGTGGACTAGTTTGAGAAGAATTGGAATTAGGTCTTCCTTGACAGTCTGATAGAACTCTGCACCAAACCCATCTGGTCCTGGGCATTTTTTGGTTGGGAGGCTATTAATAACTGCTTCTATTTCTTTAGCGTAAATGGGACTGTTTAGATCATTAATCTGATGTTGATTTAATTTTGGTATCTGGTATCTGTCTAGAAATTTCTCCATTTCATCCATGTTTTCTACTTGTGTTGAATATAGCCTTTTGTAGTAGGATCTGATGATGTTTTGGATTTCCTCGGGTTCAGTTGTTATGTTACCTTTTTCATTTCAGGTTTTGTTAATTGGGATACTGTCCCTGTGCCCTCTAGTTAGTCTGGCTAAGGGTTTAATCTATCTCATTGATTTTCTCAAAGAGCCAGCTCCTGGTTTGGTTGATTCCTTGAATAGTACTTTTAATTTCCACATGGTTGATTTCAGCCCTGAGTTTGATTATTTCCTGCCATCTACTCCTTTTGGGTGAAATTGCTTCCCTTTGTTCTAACAATTTTAGGTGTGCTGCCCAGCTCCTAGTGTATGTTCTCTCTAGTTTCCTTTTGGAGGCACTCAGAGCTGAGTTTTCCTCTTAGGACAGCTTTCATTATGTCCCATAAGTGTGAAAATGTTGTGACTTCATTTTCATTAAACTCTAAAAAGTCTTTAATCTCTTTCTTTATTTCTTCCTTGACGAAGGTATCAGTTGTTCAGCTTCCATGTGAATGTTGGCTTTCTATTATTTATGTTGTTATTGAAGATCAGCCTTAGTCCATAGTGATCTGATAGGATGCATGGGATAATTTGAATATTTTTGTATCTGTTGAGACCTGTTTTGTGGCCAATTATATGGTCAGTTTTGGAGATGGTACCATGAGGTGCTGAGAAGAAGGTATATCCCTTTGCTTTAGGATAAAATTTTCTGTAGATATCTTTTAAATCCATTTGATTCATAACCTCTGTTAGTGTCCATGTGTCTCTGTTTAGTTTCTGTTTCCAGGATCTGTCCATTGGTGAGAGTGCGGTATTGAGGTCTCCCACTATTGTTGTGTGAGATGCTATGTGTGGATTGAGCTTCGCTAGAGTTTCCTTAATGAATGTGGATGCTCTTGCATTTGGAGTGTAGATATTTAGAATTGAGAGTTCATCTTGGAAGATTTTTGCCTTTGATGAGTATGAAGTGCCCCTACTTGTCTTTTTTGAAAACTTTGGTTTCGAAGTCGATTTTATTTGATGTTTGAATGGCTACTCCAACTTGTTTCTTCAGTCCATTTGCTTGGAAATTTATTTTCTAGCTTTTTACTCTAAGGTAGTGTCTGTCTTTGTCCCTGAGATGTGTTTCCTGTAAGCAGCAAAATGTTGCATCCTGTTTACATAATCTGTCTGTTAGTCTATGTCTTTTTATTGGGAAATTGAGTCCATTGATATTAAGAGATAACAAGGAAAAGTAATTGTTGCTTCCTGTTATTTTTCTTTTTAGAGTTGGAATTCTGTTCTTGTGGCTATCTTCTTTTAGGTTTGTTAAAGGATTACTTTCCTGCTTTTTCTATGTTGTCATTTCCCTCCTTGTTTTGGAGTTTTACCTTTATTATCCTTTGAAGGGCTGGATTCGTGGATAGATATTGTGTGAATTTGGTTTTATCACAGAATACTTTGGTTTCTTCATCTATGGTAGTTGATAGATTTGCTGGGTAGAGTAGCCTGGGCTGGCATTTGTGTTCTCCTAGGGTCTGTATAACATCTGTCCAGGATCTTCTGGCTTTCATAGTCTCTGGTGAGAACTCTGGTGTAATTCTAATAGGTCTGCCTTTATATATTACTTGACCTTTTTCCCTTACCGATTTTAATAGTCTATATTTATTTAGTACATTTGTTGTTCTGATTATTATATGTTGGAAGGAATTTCTTTTCTGGTGCAGTCTATTTGGAGTTCTGTAGGCTTCTTGTATATTCACGGGCATCTCTTTCTTTAGGTTCAGGAAATTTTCTTCTATAATTTTTTGAAGATACTTACTGGCCCTTTAAGTTGAAAATCTTCATTCTCATCCACTCCTATTATCCGTAGGTTTGGTCTTCTCATTGTGTCCTGGATTTCCTGGATGTTTTGAGTTAGGGTCTTTTTGCATTTTGCATTTTCTTTGATTGTTGTGTCCATGTTCTCTATGGAATCTTCTGTACCTCAGATTTTCTCTTCCCTCTCTTATATTCTGTTGTTGATTCTCACATCTATGGTTCCTGATTTTATTCCTAGAATTTCTGTCTCCAGAGTTGTCTCCCTTTGTGTATTCTTTATTGTTTCTACTTCCATTTTTAGTTCTTGGATGATTTTGTTCAATTCCATCACCTATTTGGTTGTGTTTGCCTTTAATTCTTTAAGGGAATTTTGTGCTTCCTCTTTAAGGCCTTCTACCTGTTTAGCTGTGTTCTCATGCATTTCTTTGAGTTATTAATGTCCTTCTTAAAATCTTCTACCAGCATCATGAGATATGATCTGCTTTTCAGGTGTGTTTGGGTAACCAGGACTCTCTGTGGTGGGAGTGCTTTGTTCTGATGATGCTGAGTAGTCTTGGCTTCTGTTAGGCAGATTCTTATGTTTGCCTTTTGCCATCTGGTAATCTCTGGTGTTGGTTGTTATAGCTCTCTCTGACTGGTGCTTGTTCTTCCTGTGATTCTGTTAGCCTCTGTCAGCAGTCCTGGGAGTCCAACACTCTCCTGAGTCTCAGTGGTCAGAGCACTCTCTGCAGGCAAGCTCTCCTCTTGTAGAGAAGGGCAACAGAGGTCTGAAGCTCAGCTCTGCCTCTTGCCTGAAGATGAAGGTCCAAAGAGACCCTACCATGTCCAAGAAGCTATGTTGCTTCTGCACCCTGTGAGCTCTCCTGCACAATCTGTTCCCTGAGGGATCTGGGATATAAGATGGCATTCTCATTTGGTCCAGGGATCAGAGCCCTCCCTGTAGTCTGACTCTCCTCTGGCAGGGAAAATGAGCAGAGGTTTGGAACTCAGCTCTGCCTCCTGGCTGAAGATGAAGGTCTGAAGAGACCTTGTTTAGGAAACTCTGTTGCTTCGGCAGCCTGTGAGCTCTCCTGAGCAGACTGTTCTCTGAGGGATCCGGGATATAAGATGGAGTTCTCACTTGATCACTTGAGGGGCAGAGACCTCCCTGGAGGTCAACTCTCCTCTTGAGGAGAAAGTGCATAGTCTTTCTATTTTATTAATTTTGTGCAGACAGAGAACTAAGTACTCACAAGCTTTTGGTATTGTCTTTTCTTTGGCCCATCACCAAGTTTTCATAAATGTTTGCCCATCTTCACCTGCCTAAAGGCAACCTAGAGATTTATCAGGCTCCTGATTGGTTGTAATTAAGAGCTCTCAACTGATAGCTGGGACAGGAAGTACCTGGGCAGAAGAATGAGGGTAGAACCTCTGGGCAGAGAGTGATACAGGAGAGGCAAACTGAAGCAAGGGAAGGGAACATGGCTTAGAGTGGAGCAGGGAGGTATAGAGCTAGTCACATGGCAGGTCTCAGGCTAGAATAGTTGGGTTAAGTTGAAACAGTAGCTGGGAGATTGCCCCAGCAAAAGGCCTAAGCTTTAAACTATATTAGGAGTCTCTGTGTCATTCATCATTTAAACAGCTGGTGGGGCCAAGAACGTTCAGCAATCGGGCCTTCCAAAGACAAGTCTTTTCCCATAAACTCCGGTAACAATTCTAAGGGTGATGGAAATTAACTTGGCCATTCCTCCCTGACATGAAACATCTCTGGCATGGGATTTTGTTCTGGGATTCCCATGGGTACACCTGAATCTTTCTCAGAGCTGTACTCTTGGATGGGGGTCTCCCTACCTAATCCTCCTTTGTATGCTTTCTCTTTCCATATGTGTCAGACCTATAAACTTATTTGAAAAGCCCCTTTCTCTTCCTAACTCTACACTTTTTACTGATGAAGGAAATATTCCCCTTAAGTCTCCCTTTGCTCTACTCTTTTCTGTTCACTCAATAGTAACCAAAAAGGACTGTAGTATAATGGCTACTATTGTAAAGCATCAGGAATATAATAGACTAAAGATCTTCTACTAGATACCATAAAAATTCCATAGAGCAATAATACAGTAAAAGCAGTGCAGAAAACTCCAGGTTAGCTATCATTCATTCATCAATTTTCATGTGCCAGACATAGCACTCAATTTGTTTCCTAAGTGATTTCAGTTAAGCCTCACAGCAACCATATAAAATAAGTGACATTATTCCAATTTTATGGTGATATACCCAAGGACATGGTGCTACTTTTACTTTAAGAAATTCAGATTAGAAGAGAATACTATGAAATCTCAAAACACATGCTCTTCCATATATCATACCACTTTCCACCACGAATAATAATCATGGTCTTTTGAAGTTAATAGTGTAATGTATCAATCACAAGGCCAGACCTTCTTATATAGCCAAACTTTCTTATACATATTACTGCCTGCAATCGTTTGAACACTCTCACAAAGGAAATATTTTCATTTCACAGATCTGGAAACTGAAAAGAAAATCACTTATCATAGAGAATTGTTTTCTAGGATCAATTAATGGCATCCTTCCACTGCAGCAAAAGTCAAGCTAAATTTAGGTTGGCAAGAGTTTACTGAGCTCTATAATTTGGTTAATGGCGTTTGTCATTTAGATGCCTCCCTCTACAACCCACCCCTCACACCTACCCTATCCCAGGTTAGGCCTCTTGGTTTACATTCTAAGCATTCCAATGCCTTCTCTTAACTCTCTTGTCATTTCTATGGTGAACCTTCTGTCTTGTAGATCAAGAGAATCTCTGACTCACTGTTTCATCAATATGACATTCTAGCTACAGGGCACTTTACAAGTAAGAGGTTAATTCTAAAAAGGTCCAGTAACAAATGAATCTCTTTTCTTTTAGAGAATACACTTCATAGTTTGTGACCACAGGGTATAGTCTATAGTACACAAGCTGATTTTTTTTAGCATATTCTGCCAAGTATACTGTTCTTTCCTGGGTTGGTTATTATATTTAAAATTTTTACAACTATTTAATGATTAATTCTACATTTTTTGCTTCAGAAATATGTTTGGATTTCTTTTTCTTCCCTCTGATGTGAGTGCCACCCACACCCATGCAACAGTCAGATTAAATACTATTTAACAAGCAAATAATAATAAAAGCTAAATAAATGTCCCCAATGCCAAAATTCACAGGAGAAGCAATAGGGAAAAATTCACTGAATGTTTGTGATTGTATTATGACACTTAAGTAGGACTTTCCTTGCTTTTCCATGGGGCTTCTAGAAGTTTTCTGTTTGTCATGGCTGAAGTAACAGTGTATAGGAAAGTGTGGAAATAATACAGGGGAGAAAATACTTTAAGGTAGAGAAATGAGGATCTAGAAAAGATCTCCTTTCCTAAGCTTCCTGTCATCTCTGTGGCTATGTGGCAAGTCATGTACAGTCTGAGGCATCACAAAACTGTTTTGTTAGCTTTTGGTCACCATGACAAAATACTTTAAATAAACAAAACTTCAATGAATGAAAGATTTATTTTGGCTATAGTTTCAGGAAATATCATGGCTGAAAGGGAGGTCTGGGGAAAGTTGTTCACCTCAAGTAGGCCAGGAAAAAAAAAGTGTGTGTGTGGGGGGGAGATTGGTTGGATTCTAATACTCCCTTCCAGAGCAGAACCTCCACACAGGGCACTAGTTGCCATAACTATGCTCCCAACTAATTAAACTTTCCATCCCCGCAGAATAATGCTATCAGCTGCAAACTAAGCCTTTACTATGTAACCTTTCAGGATAATTTAAAAATCAAAACATAGATTCAGTGTATCTGGTTTTATGTGGAGGTTCTTGATCCACTTGGACTTAAGCTTTGTACAAGAAGATAAGAATGGATTAATTTCCATTCTTCTACATGTTGACCACCAGTTGAACCAGCACCATTTGTTGAAGGTGCTGTCTTTTCTCCACTGAATGATTTTAGCTCCTTTGTCAAATATCAGGAGATAATAGGTGTGTGGGTTCATTTCTGGGCCTTCAATTCTATTCCATTGATCTACCAGCCTGCCACTGTACCAATACCATGCAATTTTTATCACTATTTCTCTGTAGTACAGCTTGAGGTCAGGGATGCTGATTCCCCCCAGAAGTTCTTTATTGTTGAGAATAGTTTTCACTATCCTGGGTTTTTTGTTATTCCAAATGAATTTGAGAATTGCTCTTTCTAACTCTATGAAGAATTGAGTTGGAATTTTAATGGGGACTGCATTGAATCAGTAGATTGTGTTTGGCAAAAACGCAATTTTAATATATTAGTCCTGCCAATTCATGAGCATGTGAGATTTTTCCCTCTTCTGAGGTCTTCCTTGATTTCTTTCTTCAGAGACTTGAAGTTCTTATCATATAGATCATTCACTTCTTTAGTTAGAGTCACACCAAGGTATTTTATATTATTTATGACTATTGTGAAGGGTATTGTTTCCCTCATTTCATTCTCAGCCTGTTTATCCTTTGTGTAGAGAAAGACCACTGATTTGTTTGAGTTAATTTTATATCCAGATACTTCACTGAAGCTGTTTATCAGGGTTAGGAGTTCTCTGGTGGAATTTTTGTGGTTACTTATATATACACAATCATATATCATCTGCAAATAGTGATATTTTGACTTCTTCCTTTCCAATTTGTATCTCATTGACTTCCTTTTGTTGTCTAACTACTCTAGCTAGGACTTTGAGTACTATATTGAATAGGTAGGGAGAAAGTGGGCAGCTTTGTCTCTGATTTTAGTGGGACTGCTTCAAGTTTCTCTCCATTTAGTTTGATGTTGGCTATTGGTTTGCTGTAGATTGCTTTTATTATGGTTACGTATAGGCCTTGAATCCCTTATCTTTCCACAACTTTCAATATGAAGGGATGATGAATTTTGTCAAATGCTTTTTCAGCAGCTAGTGAAATGATCTTGTGTTTTTTCCTCTGCGTTTGTTTATGTAGTGGATTACATTGATGGATTTTCATATTTTGAACCATCCCTGCATCCCTGGTTTGAAGCCTACTTGATCATGGTAAATGTTCATTTTATGTGTTCTTGGATTTGGTTTGAAATAATTTTATTGAGTATTTTTGCATCAATATTCATAAGGGAAATTGGTTTGAAGTTTTCTTTCTTTGATGGTTCTTTGTGAGGTTTTGATATCAGCTTAACTGTGGCTTCATAGAATGAGTTGGGTAATGTTCCTTCTGTTTCTATTTGGTGGGATAGTTTGAAGAATATTGGTATTAGGTCTTCTTTGAAGGTCTGATAGAATTCTGCACTAAACCCATCTGGTCCTTGATTTTTTTTTTTGGTTGGGAGACTTTTAATGACTGGATTTAATAGAAGAGAAAAATGGAGAAAAGTATCAAACACATGGGCACAGGGAGAAAGTTCCTGAACAGAAAACCAATGACTTATGTTCTAAGATCAACAACAGACAAATGGGACCTCATAAAATTGCAAAGCTTCAGTAAGGCAAAAGACACTGTCAATAGGACAATACAGCAACCAACAGACTGGGAAAAATCTTTACCAATCCTACATCTGATAGAGGGCTAATATCCAATATGTACAAAAAATTCAAGAAGTTAGACTCCAGAGAATCAAATATCCCTATTAAAAATGGGGAACAAAGCTAAACAAAGAATTCTCAACTGAGGAAACTGGAATGGCTGAGAAGTACCTAAAGAAATGTTCAACATCCTTAGTCATCAGGGAAATGCAAATCAAAACAACCTGAGATTCTACCTTATACCAGTCAGAATGGCTAAGATCAAAACCTCAGGTGACAGCAGATGCTGGCGAGGATATGTAGAAAGAGAAAAACTCCTCCATTGCTGAACACTCCTCCATTGCTGGTGGGATTGCAAGCTTGTAGAACCACTCTGGAAGTCAGTTTGTTGGTTCCTCAGAAAATTGGACATAGTACTACCTGAGGACCCAGCAATACCTCTCCTGGGCATATACCCAGAAGATGCTTCAACATGTAATACTATGTTCATCACAGGCATCTTTATAATAACCAGAGCTTGGATGAACCAAGATGTCCCTCAACAGAGGAATGGATACAGAAAATGAAGTACATTTATATAATGGAATACTACTCAGCTATTAAAAACAACGATTTCATGAAATTTGAAAGCAAACGGATGGAACTTGAAGATATCATCCTGAGTCAGGTACCTCAGTCATAAAAGAACAAACATGGTATGCACTCACTGATAAGTGGATATTAGCCCAAAAGTTCAGAATACCCAAGATTCAATTTACAGACCATATGATACCTAAGAAGAAGGAAGACCAAAATGTGGATGCTTCAGTGCTTTTTAGAAGGGTGAACAAAATACTCACAGGAGTAAATATGGAGACATGGTGTGAAGAAGAGACTGAAGGAAAGGGCATCCAGAGACTGCCCCACCTAGGGATCCATCCTATATACAGTCACCAAACCAGGACATTATTGTGGATGTGGGGAAGTGCTTCCTGATGGAAGCCTGATATGGCTGTCTTCTGAAAGGCTCTGTCAGAGCCTGACAAAGAGGTGGAAGCTCACAGCCAACCATTGGTCTGAGCTCGGGGGTCCTCGATGAAGGAGTTGGAGAAGGAACTGAAGGTTCTGAGGGGGTTTGTAGCCCCATGGAGGGAGCAACAGTGTCAATAGGACAGAACCCCCGGAGCTCCCAGGACTAGACCACCAACCAAAGAATACACATGGAATGACCCATGGCACTGGCCACATATATGGCAGAGGATGACTTTGTTGGACATCAGTGGAAGGAGAGGCCCTTGGGCCTGAGGGTGTTTGATGGCCCAGTGTAGGGGAATGCCAGAGTGGGAGAATGGGAGTGTGTGGGAGGGTGGGGGAGCATGCTCATAGATGCAGGGAGAGAGGGGATGGGATAGGGTGTTTCAGAAGGAAAGACCTGGGAAGGGGGAAATAACTGAACAATAAATTAAAAAAATATCAAATCAGAGAGAGAGAGAGAGAGAGAGAGAGAGAGAGAGAGAGAGAGACAGAGACAGAGACAGACAGAGAGAGAGAGAGAGAGAGAGAGAGAGTTTGAGGAGCAGGTATAAAGAATGCTGGGGTGGGGGGAGGTCGTGTCTACAGAAGAAATAGTCCAGGAACCCAGGTGAAGAACATTCTCCAGAATGAAGAGGTCTTCTTTCAAGCTGCTCAAAGGGACAACTGGTTGACAGCCTGAGCCTTCAGGTCCCAGCTTGCACGGGCTCACTCCTAACCTGTATGCTTCACTCAGTGACTGGCACCTACAGTGTTCTAAACTCAGTCACACATGGTAATGTGGGGCAACTGCAAACCCATCCCAGATTCAGATATACTCTACCAAGACTCAACCTGATAGTGGGAAGCCATGGAGAAAACCTGAGGATATGAGCTGGGCAGAAACAGACCCCCTTGTTTTTTGAGCCATCCCAGATTCAGTGGCTTTTATGCTGGGGGCCAGGCCTTCTTGAGATTATACCACAGCCTACTATGCCACTGCCCATTCCTGCTTCCTCCCCTGAACCTATGAGTAAATCCAGAAAGACAGCACTCTTAGGAATGGAACTTTGTGTGAGCTATCTCAGCCGTTGCATTCTCTACTCCTGCCTACTACAGAGATAGAAAACTATCCATTAAATAATAGGGATCAGTCTGAAAAAAAAAAGAATAAAAACATAATGAAATCATCTGCAACAAAATCTCAGGTTTAAGTTTCAAAGATACCATAGGGTCAAGTCCACCCACAGAATTATGAGCCATATAAATGGTTGCTAAGGTACATAATGTTTTATTTGATGTAGGAGGTAGTTGTTATTCAGCAATAAGAAACTGACAAGAAGATGAGGTGACATGAGGTAAAACTGTCCTTCTGTGTTGATGTTGAAAAACATGAAGAGTCTTGTATGTAATGATATTTCTGAGTTCTCCAGTTCACAAATTTCTATGTGTAGTTTGTTTGTTTGTTTGTGTGGCTAATTATGACATAGATCCCTACCAATCAAACCACAGGAGTTAATTTTTATCATGCTACTTAAAGGCTTTCTAGGAAAATCTAGTTTGGGACTTGCAATAATGCAGATTGTCTCTGACTTACTATTGTCACACTGATGAATTTTGAAGTTTAGACTAGTGTAAAATAGACATTAAGTATGCATGTATGTATCATTGACTGTGGCAAGGAATAGAAGTCAATGGTAGAACACTTGCCTAGTATGAGTTTAGGTCTTCTTCTGGGCTAATGCTACCTGTTCTGACCTTTTCTGGAGATGTTCTGCAGCTCTGTCCTATTCAGCCATGTGTTAATGGTACAAAGCCATTAACACTCATGCTAAACTGCCATGGTTTATATATGCATACTTAATGAATATTTTTACTTGGAATATTTTCAAGTTTCAATTTAAGTCTTACATATATTGCAAGGGTTACATACATGATTTTAATTTTGGTATGAATTGAATAAATATTATATTAATAGTTTTAGAGTACATGGAAAGCAGCTAACTAGCCAGCTGGGAATACCATAAAGATAATGTACAGTTCATTAAAATGAGTGCACATGGTTCTCTGACACTCAAACCTCACAGCTTACATTGTCAATCCCCAAATCATCACACTCTAGTTTGACTTAATTTCCTTTTATGCTGTCCTCATTGGAAATGAAGAATCTTTCACCCCTTGTCTTAAAAGATGTTTCAAAATTCCCTCTTTTCTTTGGTTGACTGAGAAGCTCAAACTCTTCAGTATGTCATCAAGCTTTACATATAACCTTATAAGCATCCTCTTGTTCTCAGCAAATTTTCTCAAAGTTCTTGCCGTTTTTGTGTGATTGCCTCTAGCTCCCTAAAAATAACTCCAAACACACTAACCTCAAAACAACAAAACAATAATTAACATTATTTCTTAAAAATTGGGGAGGGTGTGTGTGGCCCAGCTTTGCCGGCTTGTTTTTTCTGATAGGGAGGTTTACAATAAGATACTGCTGAGGTTTGAATCATGTTGTGTGTGTTAATATGGATGGTAATTAATGTTAGTTGTAAGCTAATAATCAGTTGGAGCTGTCACTAGAACATGTATGTGTCCTGTTCTTCAGTTTGGCTTAGTGTGTTAGTCAATTTTGTGTTGCCATAACAAAATACCTGAATTTGACTTTGGTAATTTAGATAACCATTTTGGCCAACCTACATGCAATAAGTGGAAAATTCCATTTCAGCATTGGATGGAAGGATTGACTTAAAGAACAAAAACAGAGCCAGGAGTGATGGTACACACCTATAATCCCAGCGCTTGGGAGGCAGAGGCAGGCAGATTTCTGAGTTTGAGGCCAGCCTGGTCTACAGAGTGAGTTACAGGACAGTCAGGGCTACACAGAGAAACCCTGTCTCGAAAAAACCAACAACAACAACAAAAAAGAACAAAAACAAAAACCCAACAACCATATGTTATCCATGACAGTTCTCTTTGTTGAGGAATCTGTGTCCTCTCTGGATGAAGAAACTCCACATAGGATTCCACATACAGAGCCTGGGAGTCTGTGGCAAAGGGCAAAGAAAAAAGGATGGAGGATTTTGTAACTATCAGGGTTACAATCCCAGGCAGGAACAGCCAATACGTATGACTAAAGAGAAAAAGTAACACCAAAGAGGTCTCAGGTCTTCAGAAAGAGGCTCTTGATGTGCTGCTGAAGGAGCTCAAGAGAGCAGCAGTCAAAAGCAAAGAGCACTCAGGAGGGCACTCCTGATGATACAGCTAAGTGTTATTTTCAGGAGTACAATGGTAGGATTCTGATGCTTGTCTCAGAGCACACAGGAGGATTCCTCTACCAGCGCCTCCCACTGAGCCCTCGCCAAATCACCAGTGAATTCCACTTAAAAGGAGAAAGTACAAGACTACCCAGAAAGGCTAAGACTACTTTAAAATGGGTGTGGTGCTGAGAAGTCACCATAGTCAGGAGAGGGCTTCTTGAGTATGATTGGCTTGTGCTCTTCACCAGGGAACACACTGGAGTTTTACTAAGGTTCTTTTATTTATTCAGGTAAAGAAATGAGGCGAGGAAATAGGTTGAGGCTGTGGCTTCTAGTATTGCTTAAACTGCAGGAAGACAGACTTGGCTGGATGCTCATATTTGAGGTCATAAACATACAAGGGGACACACTTATTAGCACAAATACTAGCACAGAGTATGTGCTTGAAGAACCAGATATCTGAGTGAGCTGGCCTCAGTCCAGACCAGCTGTGCCCTCTGTTATACACAGTGACAAGAAAGAGACAAGGTAGGAAGATTTAAAATATAAAGATCATCATGTACCTCTAAATTTTATACTGAGCCTAACAATGGAAATGTTATTTTATTTTATTTTATTGAGCATTCACATTTAGGTTGTAAGTATAATGTCAGAACCTATACCACACTCACACACCACCACACACACACACACACACACACACACACACACACACACACACAGTGAAAGGAAAACAGAGACAGACAGACAGAGATACACAGAGAGAGGGGTGTTTTTCTTTCTTTCTTTCTTTCTTTCTTTCTTTCTTTCTTTCTTTCTTTCTTTCTTTCTTTCTTTCTTTCTTTCTTTCTTTCATAGTGGCTCCCTCAGTGAAGCCTACATATGCTCCTTCAAGAATTGGTACCATCATTACCTCCATGTGTGATTGAGTTGTCACACTGAATATGGTCAGTTCATTTCCTTTTGTTTAGACAGTGGTTACAAGTCTTTGTTCAGGCAGAGTATTAGAAATTGGTGAATTGGCAAAGGTTCATAAGATAGAGTCTGTCTCCCAATAGTGACAAACGAGCCACAGGACTGGAAAAATTATTAGGACTTGAAAAATAATTTACACCATAACCTGTAAGTCTAGATAGAATTTAGTTTTTTTTTTGATTGTGCCTATAATTAATCTGACATCCTCCTCCAAATGAGCAGAAAGCCAATTAGTTACTTTGATGTGGTCTAAATGGAAGGCATAATAGCTCTTCCTACCACCTGCCTTAAAGTCCTGCAGGAGTCTGGGTTTCAAGAACACCTTCTAAGCCAGGATCTGTGCGGAGTAAACTAAAGTACTGAAGCATACTGGGGCTGTCCACAACAAAGCAGAAAAAAACAATTATTGTACGGAGTAGAGAAACTACTCTCAAAAAGGGTGTGTTTAAATAAGACTGATTTTTTTTTTCTGGTATAAATCAGCTTTACAAAGCAAGTTGGAACTAGGAAAGCACCAGAGATTTTCAACAGCCAGAGTTCTGCTACCCAGAAGCCGGAAAGAGTAAAGAGGAAGATGAATGAGTTCCATAAGCCAGTGCTACTTCTTACATTGGGATAGTCTTGCCACTGGAGAGAATATCTAACACAGATTAGTTCAGTAGGGAAGAGAGAGATTAATGTGTCTAGGTAATGGAAACATAGACTTGAGGTCCTTCTACACAGTGACTGCATGGGCTATTGACCTATCCATAAAGATCTGATAAATGCTCTCAACATCCTGCCTGTTCTACCATAAGCCTCAGGTGAAAGATTCCTCATCCTATCACAGAGGGTTTCTAGGAAAAGTCCATGAATGCAGGACATCAGTAATGGATGAATGAGAAGTGAAGTCTACAACTACCAAAAAGTTATAGCCAGTATCTTGTCTCCCTCACCATGCTGTGCTGTGTCTCATTGACTTTCGATGATACCCTTTCTCTAAATCCACTTCCCTCTTACTGAAGCCTAGAAGGGGAAATGAGTATCAGAAGTGCACAATGGTATATCTTGTAATCCCCCCTAGTTTTCTCCCTTTGCTTCCCCTTTTTATCTTGAGAAGAAAGGGACCTCAGGTATCTCTTAACTTTTCTGAAGTAATTGTCTTTTTTGTTTTCTGCTATTATAACATACAAGGCTTAGTAATTTTAAAAAACTAAGTTAGGCCATACTTTGGGAGGCTGAAAGTCCAAGATCAAGTAGCCCTGTATGCTCAACTTATACTTAGGGCACAGCTCTTTAGCTACAGCACATTATGGAAGAGAAACAGAAAGGGAAGCAGCTATATGCAGAAAGATGTAGGTGTAATGGATGCCCTCATTCTATTACAACCTAATATCAAAATAACTACCTTACTCTGAAAAGCCAGTATTAATCCCTTCTGAGGAGAGGATAAGCCCAAGCACATAATGCTTTGAGATAAATCAAATATAACCCTCGGCAGTTGTGTTCTAGCACTAAGAAACTCATGAGTTTGCTGTCTAGTTTGGTGGGTTTCAGTTCTTTTCTACTCCTTTGAGGATAAATGTTTTAAGCTAAAAATGTGAAAGTGCTTCAAAACTACAGTGAAAGCTATTGCCTGACTTACAAAGCTGTTGCTCTTGTGCACAATCACATTCTGTGAACACGATCACACAGTCCATCCCATTTCTTATCCATTGCATGTACATGTTTGCAAGTCCATACATACAGAGAACAACTACTAAGCATTTGTGTATCATGAGTTGACTAGGAAAAAAATCATATATTCAGAAAGGCAATATAGAAAACTGCGTCAACATATGTAAAATATTGATCCCCACTAAAGTGTAACTTTTTATTTCCAGCTATATTGTGGAAATCTAAGCATTAAAGTGTAGAAGACTTCTTCTGGGCTGGGGCATCTATGTAGGGGTGGAGCACCTCCTAGTAGAGATGAAAAGGAAGTGGACAACCTAGGAGAAGGCAGAACTGTGAGGTGAATTCTATGTTTGGGAGTGTGTTTGTCAAAAAGTCTACAAATAAGAGAAAAAGATATGGTGCTTAAAGCTTTTTCTATTCTGATTATACACTTGACACTTTCACAGTTAATAAGTGGTTTTCTGGGTATGGTAGTCTCTAGCAGCAGCACATAAAGGATTTAATCTTAGGCTATGCTCAAGTTTATAGTAAAAGAGAAATAGCAATAATAGTAGCTAGTGGTATTAGTAACTACAATTGTAATAACCGCTAACACACAGCAACTTCCACATTGCAGGAATTGTTCTAAGTACTTTATATACACTAGCTCATCTAACTTTCAAAAAATAAAAACTTACAGGATGTCACTAATATGATTGTCAGGATGAGGATACCAAGACATAAAATCGTAGTGCCTTAGTCAAACAATCGATTAACTTCTTTTTCACCCCAAGTCTTGTCTCCATGGGAATTGCTTACAATTATTATGACCCAAGCAGGAAGAGCCATCACACTTAAGTAGAAGTTATCAGAAGTTCAATACTAGGTTGTATTCAGTAGCCATAGTTCCTCCAAAGAATCACAAAGGCATCACCATTAATCCTCATACCCCAAGTTCACAAAAGATTGACTGCTTAGCAATCAATAAAGATCCTTTATTCTGGGGTTGGGGATTTAGCTCAGTGGTAGAGCGCTTGCCTAGCAAGTGCAAGGCTCTGGGTTTGGTCCTCAGCTCTGGGAAAAAAAATCCTTTATTCTCTATAAACCCTGAACTAATTAGGTACTGCTTATTAGTCTGGATGTAAATGAATTGCTTTATAATATGGTGAGATGTTGTTTTACAGAAATCATCTGAGGTCCAAAGCTCTGGTCACTGACAGAGACCATGGTGAATGTATACTTTGGTGCCCCTTGTTGAAAAGATAACTATACAAAACAACTGAAGGGAAAACCTTGTTAATGTGGTTTGGGGACCCACTCATAATTGATAACAATCTCCATAAAGTCCTGAAAAGAGTCAACATCAATCAAAGAACTGACATTCCACTGGGGAGTGGTTAACTCATTTGTCACATATGTCAGTTAATTTAACCAAAGCTTTCTCCATTAACCTCTACTGAGAAGTGTAAAAGGAATACCACTCACCTAACATTTGGTGACCTAATAGCTTATTTTCTCTACTGTTGTTGTTCCCACTATCCATTTATGGTTGCTCATTGATTTGCCAGAAATCTAGAGCTAATTTTGTACATACCACAATATCAGAATGGACAAAAGGTCAGAGACACTAATATAGCAAAAGGTATATATAAATTATCTCCTGCTGTGTAACAAACCTAGTGACTTAAAAATGATTATTATTTGTTTTGTGCTTGACCCTTCAGTTTGAAAAGGGCTAGGTAGGGATATCTCCTTTGTATTTGAGGTAGCATCCAATGGGCTAGCTTACCTGGAGGCTGGAGAAAGCCTTTCAAAATGGCTTGGTTTGACTGATGACTTGATATTGTTCACTAGCAGCAGAGAGCTCTGGTTGGGCTGAGGATAGGGAATGCATTCTCTTTTCTCAGAAGCCTTCTCCACAGGGTGCCTGAGCTTCCATGTGGTTTGATGGCTTGCTTCAAATATAATAATACTAAGAAACAGGAAGTTGAAGTTGTCAGTTTCTTAGTCTGGGCCTGCGACCTTCCAGCAACACTTCCACTATTTTCTATTTGACCTGAAGCCCAAAGCCAAGTTTCAATATGGAACACAGGCCCCAGCAATGGATGGCAGAAAAGTCAAAGGTTGTTTAGATGCTCTTTTCAAATTGCCACATGGAATAATAGCAATGTTAAATTCATCATACATTTTAGTTCATAATCAGTTGTTATTTTTCTTTACAAATGAAGAGAACAGTTCAGGGAGGTGAAAAAAAATTCTCCAAGAGCACACAACCAGATAATCACAGGGTCAGACCTATATCACAGACGGGTTTTAAGTTCTGCTTTTGTTCATCTGATTGAAAAAAAAAAGTATAGTGCTCAAATTACTCTGGCAAAGCCATCCACTGACATTCTGAAGATAGCTCTTCAACAATTGCAGCTAATTAGTTGCGGGTAGATAAATTCCTTAAAGATACAAGTCACTTAGCACTATCTTAGGCCATTGACATTGGCTAATGTTGTAATAATATGACCATAGAATAGCCATAAAAAATAATGACACATTGATTAACTTTCAACAGGCATCAGAATGTGCAGAGAATACAGAAATGAACAAGAAACAGGTCTTGCCCTCCCAAAGTGTATAGACTTATGGAAGCTACAGGCAATTAAACAAGAGAGTATAATACACTCGCAATGTAAGGGATGTTTCTATTGTTATGAAAGCACACAGAAGGGAAAGTAAATCTTTGCTTGGAGACCTAGAAATGTTTCCTAAATAATATGATATGGAAACTGAAACTGGAAGGTTATGGAGGATAAAAGGATTAGAATACTTCAGAAAAAGGGGAAACATTTATAAAGATATATTGAGAATGAGATGAAAATTGTTTAAGAGATTGAGTAGATTCAAACTATCACAGTGTCTGGTGCAGAGCAGATTCTCAATAGGTTCCAAATTGGATTTAAATTTCACAAATGATTCCATGGTAGTATTTATTTACATGGGAAACATCATCCTCACTTAATTCTTTCACAGATGTGAGTCAATACTGGACTGTTGGTGTAAAAAAATTGCATGGAGATATGGTTATGATTGAGCCACCTATGTGATAAACATACAATGTCACATGTTGTCTAGGATCATGGATTAAGGATAACTTCAAAAAGCATGATATCTTGCTGCTTCCACTAATGCTAAGGTTATTTCTCTCCGTTTCTAAGGGCTTAATGGATCCTGGAAAGGGTATAGGCAAATACTCTCACGCAATTCTGCAATCTCTGTTGTCAGAATAGAGTAAATGTTTCTCTTTCTTGCAGTAATTACTAATTATAAACCCACAGCTATAGCTCTCTTGTGGCTTTCATTTTCTCTAGCAGCCTTTGTCCTTTCTGAACCCTTCAAGAGTGCTTCTTTGGAGTCTCAGCTGACTTTACAATCTTCTCAAGCGGTTTTCCATAATTACTACTAAGGACTGCAAAAAACAAAAACAAAAACTCCCACCACTATCACCCCCACCAACAAGAAAATACAAACAAACAAAAATATATATTTGACTTCAAGAGGAAAACTTCCACCATTACATAATACCCATTTTTTTCACTACCTGCATCAACACATTTAACATATACTTCTCAATCCTGATCTTCATTTTACCACTACAAATATTTGAATAAATTATGGAGAAGACACTGATATATAAGGATCTGAACGTTGAAAAGACACCAATTGTGAACATCTTAAAGATTAAACACTCTCAAGAAAAAATACATAGCAATGTAAGAACAAATTGATGGATTCTTATATAGAAAGGTTTAGTATCAAAAGTATTTCAGAGTTTGGATTTTTTCAGATTAATTTTTAAAAAAATGCTTATCATATTTATTTATATTTATTTATTCATTTGTGTCACATGCCCACATTTGTTCATATCGTGGGGATGTCAGAGGACAACTTTCAGGAGTCACTTTTCTCCCATCATATGGGTCTTCAGATTGAACTCATGTCGTCAGGCTTGCAAACTAATGCCTTTATCTTCAGAGTCATCTCACTGGCTTCACAGAATGCTTTTAGTACATTTGCTATCTATGAAAATTTTCTACTTATGCTGTCATGTTAGTGATTATGTCGTGTTAGTTTTGGATTTTTGCATTTTTCTAATTTCTAGGGATATGGGACACTTTCAGAAACATTTCTTAGCTATTTTCATTTCTTATTTTGAGAAATCTCTGTCCAGATCCACATCTCATTTTTTTCAGTTTTTGGATATTTAAACTTAAATTATATAATTAAAAATATGTGGTTTCTCCCCCTTTTAATTCTCTTTCCATGTTCCACCACCTCTCTCCTCAAACTTATAGCCTCAGTTTTGCTATTGTTAAAATGTGTGTACCTGTTTATGTGTGTGTGTGGGTCCGCACATACACATAAATACTTAAATAAAACCTGATGAGTCTGTATTATACTGTTTATGTGTATATGATTTCAAGTGGCCACATGATATTGGATAACTGAATAAGGGGCTTTTTCCTGGAGGAAAACAGTGCTTAACTATGGAATTTCTCAAACAAAACAAAAACAAAAACAAGAGGAACATTTTATATTTTGAAGCATTGTAGACATTGGTTTCTAATTAGTGGTTCTCAGCCAATAATGGCTATGTGCTCTAAAAAGCAAAGTGTCATATCTACCCTGGAAGTTCAGTTTCCAGCAAAACAAAACAAAACGAAACAAAAAAAGCATAAAAACAATAAAACAAAACACTCTAACATTTTGTTTTTGACAGAAATAGTATTTGACTTGAAAATTTAAAAGGTGATCTTTGCTCCTATGCACTGCCGGGGAGAGGGAAGATTGGAGAGGCATCACAGCTTCTGGGAAGGATC
>NC_034613.1:7606663-7612049 GCF_900095145.1 Mus pahari | reverse complement strand
GGATAGCATTTGTAATGTAAATAAAGAAAATAATAAAAAAAAAATTTTTAAAAAGAAAATTAAAAAGGTATGTAGGTTTGCCTATATAAAAGTGTTTTCTCATGAATGGATATTCCTCTGGTCCAATATTTTCTACCCACCCTTTGTCTACGGAGCTTATTCAAAAGAAGCTGGGGAGTAAGCAAACAATTGGAGCAATCAACCCTATACCAAATCAGTATTATATGTGTAGATGAATCCTTCATTTGCTTAGACATAATCACAGCTAAGTGACTTTCATTGATCAATTAATGAGAATAAAATTAGCCCATGTTGGTTCTGGGTAGTAGTTTTTAAATAAAGCTAGCACTTTTTACAAAATTATCTTTTCCCCATGCCCATAACTACAAGTAATTTTCCAAAGCACTGATGTATTATCACTTTGGATCTCAGGGAGAAAATGAAGATTAGGACTACAATTAACCTGTAATGGGGAAATTGGAAGAGTAGAAAGTCAACCTTTGTTGTAAGATAATGAATTGCACATTAAGGTCATTTGTTATGACAGCATAACTTAGCCCATCCTGACTAAAACAAACTCTATATTTGTCCTACTAAGCTAATTTCCAGAAATCTAATACAGGTGTAAAAGTGTATATTCAGCTGTTTGTTGATGTTCCAAGCATTGTATAGAACAATTTAGAGTCATAATCCCATTTGGTTTCACAACTTCACATTTTAAAAGTTATTACTCCTTTCCTATGGCTAGAGAAACTAGTAAAAGTTTAAAAAGTGACCCAAGGTTACACAGAAAGTAAGAATCATTACAGGAAACCAAGTTCTTATTGTGTAACAAGTAGTCCACTCATTTTGTGATAATACAATGCTTACCTACTCATAATACTATTCCAATTAAATGTCCTTAGTTTCTTTAGTAAATAATGTCACTTATTCTAAAGTTAATGACCATGTTACTTTATTTTTCTTCTGACTATAATACATTTTTTCAGTAATTTCTTTAACTTTACATCTCCATCATAGCCCACTTCCCTTCTCTCCTCCCAGTCCCTCCCTTACAAAACCTCCCCCACCCTGTCATTGCCTCCCCTTTTCCTCAGAGAAAGGGAAGCCCCCCTTGGGTACTGCCACATCTAAAGACATCTAGTCCCAGCAGGACTAGGAACATCCTTTCCTGCTGAAGCCCCAACCAGGGAGTCCAGCTAGGGCAAGAGGTTCCAGTGCCAGGCATCAGAGTCACAGACAGCCCGTGCTCCACATGTTAGAGGAACCACAGGAAGACCAATATGCATATTTGCTACAAATTAGTGGGTCACCTACGTCTAGCCTCTGCATGTTCTTCAGTTGATGGTTTAGTCTATGTGAGCCCCCGTGGGCTCTGGAAAGTTGATGCTATAATCTTCTTGTGATGACCTTGATTTCTCCAGCTCCACCAGCCCTATCCTCTTTCACAAGGCCCTTCAAGCTACTGCCTAATGTTTGGCTGTGGGTCTCTGCATCTGTTTTTATTTATTGTTGAATGAAGCCTCTCAGGAGAACATTATGCTAAGTTTCTGTCTGCACGAATAGCCAAGAGTCATTAATAGTGTCAGGGGTTGGCTCTCTCACATGGGATGGGTCTCAAGTTTGTGTAGTCATTGAATAACCATATTCTTGATGACTATACTTTGAAGACAAATGAGGAGAACCTTGATTCCAGCTGCATAATTTGTTATATATGGATCTCCCACAGATGTAAACTACAGTTTTCTTAATCATCCTGCCAAAACAGACTCCAAATCTTGGCAAAATTCAGAAAGTCACAAAAAATGAGGCCAAGTACAGTCACAATATATATATCAAACAAGCATGTAGCAGAAATAGGAGGCTTGTCACCAGATGAGCACAGTGGGTAGACAAGTGTGGAGACAGGAGTTGTGTAGAGGACAGGTTACAGCAAGATTCTATTAGGAAGACCCAGTGGTTTCTTTTTTCTTATTATTCACTTTTATTTGTTCATTTCACTCATTTCCTCCCTCTTCCCTGTGTGTTTCTGCATGGGCAGAGACACTTTGGACAGGGTTCAAACTGAAGAGCTTTAACATCCTGAAAGAGGATAGGCTGCGAAAGGAAAAATGAATGCCCTGTCTGTTTGCGCTGATCAGAGCATGATTTTTATTAATCGGACAAGGAAGGATTCTCAGCCCACCCTTGAGTCCCCTTGAGAAACTCTCTCTCTCTGCTGCGCGGTCCGATCATGAGCGGAGATGTGTATCTGGAAGGCAGGTCCGAACGAGTGGGCGGTGACAAGGACGACAACGTAGGGCGGTCTGACGACGCTGCATTCTGGGAGATCTGGGGAGGTCTTCTCAGTAGCAAGTCTGTGCGCCTGTAGGGGGCACAATATAATGTTTAGAGGGAGAGTGGTTAGTGGAGGTGAGAGACCCCAACACTTCCCCTTTATATTTAAACTTCACTTGAGTATTAAAACGGGAATAGCAAGAAGTGATTGACTCAGTGTCTAGGAATAAGGCAGAATTTTAAACCAGAAGTTCAGAGTTCTACTTCAGCCACATGAGCTGTGTGCTTTACATGCTACAGATAGAAGGAAAGTCACTTGATGGTTACAAATAGGCACTTTTGTATTTGTGCACTGCATTATCCAGTGAAACAAGTGCAATGTTCCTAGCTGTACTTTCATTTAGCTTATTCTTTTCTTAACTATTAAAAAGATTTATCTATTATGTTTATGTATATCGCTACTTTAGCCTGCATGTATGCCTATGCATCTCTTGTCATGTGCTGCCCACAGAAGCCAGAAGAGGGCATCAGATCCAGTGGAACTCGAGTTATGGATGACTGTGAGCACTATGTAGGTGCTGGGCAGCTAGTGTTCTAACACCTGAGCCATCTTTCTATTCCCTCAATACTCATTCTTGCCATGGATGTTCAACCTTTGCCACTAACAAAATACCTAAGAGAACTTAAAGGAGGAGAGATTTATGTTGTTTCGTGGTTTTAGAAGTTTCAGTCCATTGCTCCCTTTGCCCATGAAGAAAGACTGAAGGCCATGGAGAAAGTGAATTGTTTTGCAAAGCTATTCACATAATGGCAATGGGGGAGTTTAAAGCGGGGAGGGAGAATATGCATGACTGCTAGAGTCCTAACGTCACCTTTAGACCAACTCTAATGATTTACTACTAATCCCATCTCCTAATATTTCCAGAACTTCGCAATGGTGCCACCTGCTAGAGAACAAGCTTTTACTCCATAAGCCTTTGAAGAATGTTAGAAATTCAAACTCTGATATGGCTAGACATAATTGGTGATCATTGGTAGAGAAATCTCTGTCTTTTTTCAAATGGATAGTAGAGTTTGGTCTTGAATTAAATTACTTTCCTTTTCCTGGCATAACTGGTTAGTTTATCAGTCATCTCTTAGCCTCAGCTGGACTTCCATTTAGTTAGTACTCAGTGGCCAAGGGGAGATCTTCACTATCGTGCCTGACTTGTGTTCCATTGCTATTATGTCTCCCTTTTTCTTTGTTTCTATGTTGTGATTGCAATAAATGTGTTGAGGTAATAACACCATGTAAAATTTGAAAGAAAAAAATTGAATTTTAACACCAAACTGTATTAGACACTTGAAAACCTGATCAAGTGATGAGATTTGCATACCAGCCTAAGTGAACCAGTATCTTGGTGAGCAGCTTTTATGATCGTATGGAAAGTTTCTCTTCGATAATTTCTATTGGATGGCTTCTTGGAACTTTCTAAAATTCAATACTGAGGTGTGTGTGTGTGTGTGTGTGTGTGTGTGTGTGTGTGTGGTGTTAACCTAAGATATGATATTATATAAATCATATCCATTATAAGGAAAAAAAGGAGGGAGAGATGGAGGGAAGAAGATGAATGCAGTCTTAAAAATGCTTGTGCTCTGGACCTGATTTACAGTGTAGATAAAAACTTCTTCTCAGAAGAGAATGCCCTTAGTATCTTGAATAGTAAAGGTACAATGTGGAAGAGTGCTCAGAATGTTACATGGTTTGGTGTAAATTTCAATGGAGATTGAACTACCTGGACATTTTACTTAGGATTTCTATCAGTTTTGTTCATAATATGCTTAGAAATTTCCATGGGTTTTGAGTGGTTTCACCACTTAATTATATATTGTTCAGGATTCAGTTCTCCATAGTATGCAATTTGGGGAGGGGCATGAAAGGATTTTCAGCAATACACTTTTGATACTTTAGCAGGAGTTGTATATAGAGCTGTATATGAACTGTAACTTGGGTCTGCTGTAGTTACATTGTTCCTACCTCCTTGAGTCCCCTGTAGATGAGATGGCTGTGCTGTGGGAACAGTGCACAATCCTTCTATTTGTTGTCTTTACCTAAAGCCTTCCGACTGCTGCTGCTGCCGCCTTCCTTGCTAGCTTTCTAATTCCAAAAGACTGAAAGAGAAAGGAGCATGCCAAAGAGGATTTCATGTTCACTAAGCCTACTAGACACTTGAAGTTAGCTTTTATTCTCAGAGCATTTACAGAGATTTCCCTCGAGGCATTAATCTGAACTTTCTGTGAACCGGGCCAATGTAGCTCTTCCCCTGGCTGCTTCCCTTTCAGTATTTGTGTACTTCCCGAGTCCAGGACGCTCCTTCTAGGTCCCTGATGAGTCACATTCTTTTGCTGTTAGTAGTGTTTCTCTAGGATAAAGATGTGCATAGCTCCAGGCTGCCTTTCTCTTCTGTATGCAGTCTTGTCTAATCCCCGGGAAGCACTCTGACCTCTGGGCACCAGCCAACTCCTGGCCACCGCAGTGCGGGTATATTTTACTCTATCATCAAAGCAATTTCCTGTTCCTCACAGAGCCTCTAGACTTCTGAGCAAACCCAATCCCAGTCCTCTCTGCTCCCCCTAATTGAGGACCTACTTCCCAGCTTCTCATAATCCTTTGTTCTCCTCAGACTGAAGCTAAAGAGAGAGCAACCCTAGTCCTACCACAGAAGGCATTTATGGGGAAGACAGCCAACAGCTGTCAAAGACATTTCTTCACAAATCCCCCTGCAAGTCCCCATTGCTGTCTACATCCGCTGTGAAAGGGAAGAGCTTAAAAGCTGAATAAACAATTCGCATAGTTTCGTTCTGATATGCTCACATGGTGGTGTCTTTGCAGGAAAGGATTTATTGTTTTCATGCTTCAATGAGATCTGACCTTAGAAGAGTCCTATTTTCAAACAGGTCACACACACACACACACACACACACACATACGTGTGTGTGTGTGCCACAAAAATATTTGTTTCCTCCTATGATAGGCAGAAGCAGTTTTTCATTTCAAGTAATGCATATATAAAAAATAATTTTATATATATATATATATATATATATATATATATATATATATATATAT
>NC_034613.1:7598776-7606648 GCF_900095145.1 Mus pahari | reverse complement strand
ATAGAGAGAGAGAGAGAGAGAGAGAGAGAGAGAGAGAGAAAGGCACATTCTCCCACCTGGCTTATATTTATTATTCTTTCAAAATTGTCTTTTAGTTTCCAGCTTTGTAATCACCTTATTTAAATTTTAATCCCACCTTATCAAACTACTCTCACACACAAACTGTAGGACATCTTATGAAAACAACCTCTATAATCAGGTAGCCACTTCTATTTGCTTCTCTATATTAGGTTGCATTTATATTCTTTATTAAATATGTTCATATATAAAAGTCTTTAAATTACTCTTTTAAAATTAGTTGCTGCTGAATTTCAATTTTTATTTTCAACCACTAATGTTGATATTTCATATTACTTCTAATTGCCTGTTGAGCCTCTTAAATTTTTTTGTGTCAACACTTAGAATTCTGCAAATGATTATTTCACTTCTTTCATTCAATTCTAAAAATTGGACTCTGCTTCCTTGTCTTGTACTCATTAGAACCTTCTTTAATGCCATCTTAAAAGCAAAGAGTAAAAATAAGAAGCATTATTTCATTACTAAACCTCAAAGAAACATGCTTCACACCTTTGGTATGAGACTTTAGGTTTCTAAAGCTATAGTCAGTATTTTTCTTCAATATCCTTCGTTGGGGGTAGTATTCAATGCTCAGAGGTTCTAATCAATAGTGAAACTTCAGCTGAATTACAACTCTACAAACAAGTAAAGGCAGGCAAATGACTCCCTCTAGGTCAGCAGTTCTCAACCTATGGGTTGCAATCCCCTTAAGACTATAGGAGAACATGAATAGTTACATTATGATTCATAGTGATAGCAAATTTACAGTTATGAAGTAGCAACGAAAATAATGTTATGGTTGAGGATCATCACAGCATAAGGCACTTTATTAAAGAATCACACCATTAAGGTTGAGAACCACTGTTCCAGGTCTTACTGAGTATTTGGCATATCCTTTTCTGGGCAAGTATTTGCCTGGACCACCTACATGTGCAATACATTGTTTATTTGTTCAGCTTTCCATTGCTTAATAATTTTAGTTTAGTTCCTTTTCCTTATGTTATTATATATACGTAATATCATGTGAACTATCTAGAAGGCATGCTCTATGAGGGAAGGGACTTTGCTTTGTTATTAGTTTCTTTAGTATCTAGGACAGTGTCAAGCAAAGTGGGAACTAAATATTTTTTGAATGAATGGATCAGCATAATGTCCTTTCAGCTTCTACTCACAGACTTCAGCCTGAGTCTGGCAGTTCACTGCATGCCCTGAATGCATTGAAACAAACATTCATAGACTGAATAAGCCATTCCAGCCTGGTAGTCTTTCATTTTGATTCCACCGTTCTTTCACCTGGACATGTCTATTTCCAAAGCACTTAAGAAAAGCTTGATGTTGATGATTTTTGTCAATGTCAGAAAAAAAATGTTTGACAAGTGTGCAATCTCACTTCATGAATTTCAAAACAGATGACACCCATTTTGATAAATGCATGATTCTGTAGTTGATGAGAAAGAAAAATGAAAATAGGACTAAATTACAGTTTGGTACCCAAGACAATAATCAATCTTTCATCATGTTAATGGTCTGTCATGAGTCTGTAAAAGCACACAAAGACAAGAAACAGCAAAGTCCTCATACTAGCTTTCTCAGGGAGTCAACCTAATTTGGTTAACAAGACACACTTATATGTGAGTGAATTATAACTAAGTATGAACCTGACAGTTCAATTATAAAATATGTCACAGTTTTCCAGAAGCGATTACTACCATAACACGGAAGAAGGTTACCATGAGCAGAAAAGACTAATTGGTCAAGTTAGGTCTATTTTTAAATGTCACACAGCATCTTTCTCCTCTGACTCTACTGTTCTCTGTGTCTTAGCTGAGAATATTAACTACCTCCTGGTTCTCATTCTCACTCTAGTGGTCTCTCCACATGCATTTCCTAACACATTATCATTAAGATAGCTGGGAATATATATTAACCAATTCTAGCTCTCTCTGTTGAACTTATGGTAATGAAGGATGGGGGATGGGAGGACTGTGAAAGGGTCAGTCAGAGGCAGGAGAACTCACAAAAGCTCTTGCTGTACCATCTCTAGCTGAAAAATGCAGTGCATTACAAGCAACTTGTCTCTTTTTTGCCTATGAGTCCAGATTCCTATGCATGCCTGTCACTCATAAGTTCTACTCAACTTCTCTTTCTATCTCTGCTTCCCAACCCAAATGAATTTACCTTACTTGCTACTTAAAATATTATCACCTTTATAGAATGCTGTATAATCTTAATCCATACACTATGATACCTCATGTTCCCTCTGCAGTTCAAGCTGCCCACCACTTTCCCTAACCACTTTTCTGAACAAAACTTTGCTTATCATGTGTTATTGCTTGGATTTTCCTAGAAGCGGCTCTTGTGTCAGGGGTTTGTGTAAGTTTAGATTTTTCTAAACCTACTTTATTTGGGGTTTTTGAATGCTTCAACTTCCCTTCTAACCCACTGATTGGAGGTTGGGGGAAAAAAGGTTAATAAAAAAAGGGGTTTGTGGACCTGTTTAGAAGTAGTTCTTTGGGGTGATTCCATTCTTTGTTGTCCACTCCAAAAGCAAACACCAATCATGAATCCATAGAAGCAGCTTGATGCAGCAGAAACAGCAAGGGTCCCATCTGTCAAATCTGCATGAGTCAATAGAAATGGCCAGAATCAGCTGGAATACCATGAGAAGTTCATTGATGTGTTTCTTTCTATGAAGTGAAGACAAATGAAGACCTGATAAGAAGCTAGACAAGTAAAGCATTGCATGGCCAGCAAAGACCAGCAAAGGCTAAAGACCAGTGAATACCAGAGAAGCATTGCATGGAGACGCAATGCAAGAAGGACCTCTCATTGTTTATGGGGTTCCATTTATACTCTTTCAAAACATCACATACCCTCTCAAGCATCTGTTCCAGCAAAATATCACATGTCCTCTCACATGTCTGCTTCAGCAAAACATCCTCTCAAATGTCTGTTTCAGCAAAACCTCCTCTGATAAGACAGCTTCCAAAGAATATCACGTGACACAACTGAATTTTCAAAGAAACCAGAAATTTCTACTTCAGGTTTGAGTACAGACAGAAGTTTTGGAGATGACCCAGAAATACCCAATAAAGATGTAGGAGTGATGCAGAAGGAAAGCACAGCTCAAGGCACATTGTGTTAAATTTACCACTGGGGATAATGTGAAATCAGTCTCCCCTGTAAACTCTAATACAGCACAAAACACAGTAGGTAGTATTACACCATCCAGGAAGCAGAAGACGCTGAGGAACTTATTTAGTCTTTTATTAGCCACTGAGTGAATAGTACTCCCAGGGCATTAATATCCTAGTATCCTTGTCTGTATATGGACAGAGCTGTCATTAGTATGCAAAGATAGTCCTCAGGCATATATATATATATATATATATATATATATATATATATATATATATATAGTTGCAGGCATTGAAGCTAACTGAAATTTTTGAAGGTAAGGAGATGATGGTGACGATCTGACAATATCCATTGTTCTAATCATCCAGCAGTAATTTAGTGATGTAGAAGTCCTTCTATTAGCCTGTGTGAATAAAAGGAAACTGAGATGTGAATCCTCACACAAATTCCTACTCCAACTACTCCTTTGCTACACTGATGCCAGGTCTTCATACTTACAATATTCCCTTCTCAGTATAAATTAAATGTGTCATGAAAATGTTCAACATTCAAACATACTTTTTTCTCAGAAAGGAAAAAAGTATAAGTAGATAATATTTTATTAGAGCTAAGCAAATAGTTTTTGCATGGGCAAATGTTCTTATTTTAGAAATAGCAGAACTATAAATCCTAAGGCAATTATCTTGAGGAAACCAGCAAAGGAATAAGAGAAGGAGTATTATCTTACTTTTAATGACTTTTTATAATATCAAAATAAATCATTAGTGACATAGCTGAGAGGTAATTTCAATATTATAAACAAATCAGTGGACCAATTAAGTTATCAGAATAGAATCACGCTAAACATAAAAACCATACTCCAAAAACCAAGCGGGGCTCTCTACCTTTAAGGGAGACTACTGAGTTCCAGCTATCAGTACCACAAGAAAGTGCAGTCTTAGGTGCCATTTTGTACCATGTATTCATACAGAGGATGGAGGGTAGAGGATGGAGGATGAAAGGTAGCACACTTCTGATTCTGAGCTATGATGGTTCATAACAATTCTACTACATATCTTTATTAAAACACTGAATGAACCAATGCTCACATGCTAATGCCAACATTCTAGAAGGGAGAAACTTATTTCTGTTGGCTGCTTTCTCTTTCCAAAGAAAAAAATCTCTTATTTGTTTCATCTGGAATTCTTGTCACAATGCATTTCCACAAAATCCTGTTGAACCTCTGAAAAATACAAAAGATAAGGCCAGACCCAATATTATCATCTTATAAATGAGAAACTAAAGCATGGAATGTGTCAAGTGCCTTCAGTGATATGTCACTACTAATGATAGAACATAAAAGTTACTTTACCAAGTCACTGAACAGGAGATCTGAAATGTATAAAACTTCTGCACAAAAATACGTGCTCCACCAACAGGGTGGCATCTTTCAGAAGAGAAATTGACTTCAATTATTAAGCTAGCTGAAATGAGGACAACAGAGATAGGAAGGACACAAAACCTGCCAAAAAATTATCTTTGGTGAATTCCCTATCTAGAGTTAAGGCAGATGCATCAGGTTATTTAATACTAGTCCTTGATGTCCTTTGGCCTACATGATTACTGGAAAATTTATATATGCTATTCCCAGAGCACAGTTCTCAAATGAAGGCATAGTGATGGCAAGCAAGTTCTAAAATTTCATGTGCTTTCTGAAAATTAACAATGCTCTGAAACATTAGAATACACCAGGAACAAGGAAAGGAAAGGACATTTTATTTAGTGATTTTATAAAACATAAAGGATCCTAAAGGAAGCAGGCATAATGTAGCAAAGAGTTTCTACTATGTAGCATCTACTTAGGACTGTCACCTGATCTGCATAGAACTGAGGACAACTCCACATTTGTCAGATGATTTAGCTGAATAGATTCTTCACTTTAGAAACTCTAGACTACTGATCAATTCATGTTCAATTCAGTTATTTACTGCAAATAATGCTAACACTGCCTTTCTTAATAGTGTCTAGTTGAAAGAATTTCAAAGGAATTATTTAAGAAGTCACTATTTTACAGATGACTGTGGTTGCATAGGAAAGCTTGGTCACCCTTTCAACATGCCGGTATTATATTTGATGTAGAGTGTCTCCTTACTATGCCAAGGAACACCCCCTTGAAGAGGAATTATATAGAGCAAGTGTGATAATCCAATTTGAAGTATGACAAAATCAATTATGTACTAAAATATTAGCAATGGTGATAACTTTAATTAAAAACGTAATCTATTTTGTTTCAAACAGGCTTTTCTAATTTACATCCCAGGATGCAATTACTTATCTAACGTGTATCCCAGTTTCACTGCTTCTCTATTTAACATCTCTCCTTCTTCCTTATTATTTTTAGTCCCAAAGGAAGAGATGTCCTTCCTCAAAAGTCAAGGCTATCTTTTTTTTTTATTATTATTATTTTCTTTATTTACATTTCAAATGCTATCCCGAAAGATTCCCATACCCCTCCCCCCACCTCTGTTCCCCTACCCACCCACTCCCACTACTTGGCCCAGGCCTTGCCTTGTCAAGGCTATCTTATCACCTGGACTCCAGCCCTCTTTCTTCCATCCTGACAATCCATTCATTCCTTAACTGCTTCCTTTATAGCTCCACCATCGATGTGCTACATCAATGGCTCTGAAGGCTGCAGAAATACTTCAGTTTGTAAAAGTGTAAGTATGAGGATCTGAGTTCAGTTTCTCAGGACCCATGTGAAAAGTAGGTCATGTGGCTGTAATTCCATTCCCAAGGAAACAGGCAGGCAGGTTCCTGAGTCTGGCTGGCCACCCAGTCTAAGCTAATTGGCAAGTTACAGATCCCTAGTAAGAGTGAACAGGAAAAAATATATATATACTGAGGTCACCCAGGTCCCAAAAGATAAATGCCACATTTAATCTCTTAAATTAGTATATTATCATAAAATCTTTTGTTTGGGGTATTTAGCTTGGAGTTCATGTGGAATCTAGAAAACTAGAAATAGACCATTGTCAGAGATGCATTTAAGGAGCAGGGATAATATAATATAGGTAAAATGCCATTAGAGAAGAGACATTCCGGGGATAGATTGTTTTCAACAAATGGTGAAGTAATGAGGATGGGGGACATAACGGGTGAGGAGAAAGGTTAACCAAAATAAATGTGTATGGAGAAGCTACTTGGGAAACCAGGACCAATAGGCCACTAGCCTTTCCTCAAAGATTGCTCATAAAGGCAACATGCACATCTTGCAGCAATTTTTGAAAACATGTTCAAGATAATGAAAGAGAATGTATGAGACATAAATAATCTGAGCTTTGTGGTACTTTTCTTTTGAGACTGTATGTTTTCATAATAAGACTCTAGTTGTAGAATGCTCATTTTTTAAAAATGTGGTGATGGTTTTACAGGAGCCTTTTAATGCATGCCATTTATTGTATGACAGCTATGTTTCAAATGGGCTGTTTTTAAAAATGCAAACAATAAAAGGAGTAGATGTTATTTAAAGTTATAATTAAGAAAACATTGAATACTTGAATCTATAATTAAAGGAAAACCTTGGACACAGAACATATTGAAAAAAGAGTGATAGGAAATAAAAGTCATGCTATAAATACTTTCCTATTTAGCTTCTCCTTGCACGGGCACTTTGCCATGCCACTTAAGAATTCTCTAACACATGTACTGTTTGGTCTGTGTTACAGATATTAAAACTGTGCAAAGCAGAGAGCCTCAATTTCCTAATCATTGGATAATAATTTACTTTCAACTAAAATTGTTATAAATAAGCATATTATTAACATTCTTGTGCACATAGTACACTGTACATCTAGCTCTTAGCTAGGTAGATGATCAGTCCACATTAACCTCAGTCATTTATCTAAAAGGTTAGGCCAGTCTACTGTTACTTGCTGGGGGTACAAACAATTCTCCCACTGTACTGTCATTATTTTTGTGCATTTTTCTTCTATATAAAATATCATCTCTTTCCCCCCCTTCGATTTTACTACTAGGGAGCTCATGTGTGACTCAAATGAAATGAGTTCATCTGTCTATTACTGTCTATATCATGGTCTGTCTTTCTTTTAAGTTGAAGCTATTTTTATTATTTCATATATGATTACTTTTCAAATTCATAAGGTTTATTTTAAAAATAGCAAGGAAATAAAAATATCATACACTAAATTAACCAGACCCCAAATCTATATAGAGCAAAGACACTATTAGAATAGGGTTTGGGGATGGAAGTTGTGATCTTTCACATTAAATCTTACACCTTCAGTATCCAGTAAAATGACCATACTCATCTACTACTCAAAGGAAAAAACTGTGAGATAATTAGAACTAGAAAACCAATTAGTTTTATGATTTTTCATAAGTCATGTCTGTTACCTCAATTTAGCCTTTCCTTGTCCCCTTATATTTAACTTTTCTTGTTTTCTTCATGTTTACTGAACCCATATGTACATTTATTTACATATACACATATGTTTTGGGATAGATTCCTCATATTAAAGATAGCATGTGGTGTTTTCTTTCTGTGATTGTGGGACCTCACTTAATATTATATATTCCAAGTGCATCTATATTCTTGCAAAATTTTAGCTTCATTTTCTTTAGAATTGACTAGTATTCATATATATATATATATATATATATATATATATATATATA
>NC_034613.1:7578467-7598265 GCF_900095145.1 Mus pahari | reverse complement strand
ATTAGGCCATCTTCTGCTACATATGCAGCTAGAGACAGGAGCTCAGGGATTACTGGTTAGTTCATATTGTTGTTCCACCTACAGGGTTGCATCCCCCTTCAGCTCCTTGGGTACTTTCTCTAGCTCCTCCACTGGGGGCCCTGTGTTCTATCCAATGGCTGTGAGCATCCACTTCTGTGTTTGCCAGGCACTGGCATAGCCTCACAGGAGCTCACTATATCAGGGTCCCTTCAGCAAAATCTTGCTGGTATATGCAATAATGTCTGGGTTTGGTGTCACAGCCCATTTTTTTATAGAGACATTAGTACCTTGGTTGCTGGTTAGTTGTATTGTCTTTCCTGTTCCAGAACTATTTATTCAACAATATTTCATTTACTTCTGTTCCAGTGTAGTTTCAATATCTATTTGTGTATTTGTTTATTTAACACAAATAAGCATTTGCTATCTTCCAATGCTTTCAATGATGTGAAATATTTTGTAAACGAAAGATGAGTTCAAAATTATCTTTTTGATTTTGGGGAGTTTTTATAGTCATATATTTAAGTTCAAGCCAACTGAAATATATTTTGCTGAATAACATCAAAATGTAACAGTGTTTTCCCAAATAATGTTTTTAATACTTTTGTTGAATATATAATCTCTTCTCATTAGTCTGCAATAGTTCACTTAGCGTATACTGAGTTATTTCACACTAAAATCTCTTGAGGGCTGTCTTAGTTAGGATTTCCATTGATGTGAAGAGACATCATGACCATGACAACTCTTATGAAGGACAATATTTAATTGGGACTGGCTTACAGTTTCTGAGGGTCAGTCCATTATCATTGTGGTAGGAAGCATGGGAGCATCCTGGCAGGCATGGCACTGGAGGAGCTGAGATTTCTACATCTTGATCTGAATCAAGTAACCAGGAGGAGACTGACTTCCAGGCAGCTAGGAGGAGGGTATTGAAGCTGTGACACACTTTCTCAAACAAGGCCATACCCACTCTAACAAGGCCACACCTCCTAATAGTGCTAATCCCTGGGCCAAGCATATTCAAACCACCACAAGGCTAGTTGTTCTGTCGTCTTGATTACTATATATTTCTGGTCATAATTATGCCATAATTTTATAATTTGTTTGGAATTTGATAAGAAAGTCATTCTAACTCTCCATGCCTTTGTGACAGGTAGTTATAAAAAACAATTCATGCTAAACCAGCTAGGCACTAGCAACTGCCATTCTCACCCATCCCTATGGATCCTGCAGCCAACTTGCTGCCAGGCCACTCACACTTCCCAGACCATCTACCCACTATGGCTAGTCTGTAGAAAGCCAGTTATCACTAGCTTAGATCCCCTTAACCCTATAAAATGATAACACCAGAGACTTGTAATATATCTGCCAGATTTATAAAGGTAACTCTCCAACGCCAAAACGCCTGTACAAAGAACACAAATCAAATTGATATAAATTCATGCTGCACACCCAGATCGGGCAAATATACCCTACATTACTCTTTTTTTTCCCATCTATGAAATCCCTAGCAACTTGTGGCTTATAAAGGTCATGGGGTTCTGATTCACCTTCCTTTTCCTCCATCATCTCTCCATCCTCCATCTCTTTCCATCTGTCTCTATCTTTCTTTACGCTATCTAAAACTTTTAGCTTTGCCTTTCTTTCCACTGCCAAATCAAAGGCTCTAGCCTTATCTGCTGATTAATATTTCACCTGACCTCACCTGAGTACAGGCACCCCGTTAGAGGGAGCAGAAAAAAACAAAAACAAACAAAAAAAACAGACAGCAAGCTACAGCATGCATTCACACTTCACAACATTGTTTATTCATTTATTTTAAGAATGAACTTCTTCGCTGGGTGTGGTGGCGCACGCCTTTAATCCCAGCACTCTGGAGGCAGAGGCAGGCAGATCCAGCCTGGTCTACAAAGTGAGTTCCAGGACAGCCGGGCTATACAGAGAAGCCCTGTCTCAATAAACAAAAACAAAAACAAAAAAAAATAAAAGAAAACAACAATAACAACAAAACAAAACAAAACAAAATGAAAAAAAAAGAACTTCTTCTAATAGTCCAAAGAAAAACCTACTCAGATTTTAACAGTTACATTACCCCTAGTTTCTAGGAAGGAATGGGTTAAAAGGACTTATAACTCATGGAAGAAGTGAAAATTTTCCTTCCCTCCACAGAAATGGAGGAAAGCACTTCCTTTTCCAAACATGAGCACAACTAAATTTAAATAAGAATAAGGATTCCAAGAGAAACACACCATACAGATATTGGCCAGGGTCAGGGTGAGGATGCTGAAAGTGGTGACCAGGTCTTGTCTTAGAGCTAAGATGAAAGGATGGACTAACCAGAGACTACCCCATCCGGGGATCCATCCCAACATCAGCCACCAAACCCAGATACTATTGCACATGCCAGCAAGATTCTGCTGAAGGGACCCAGATATAGCAGCCTCTTGTGAGGCTATGCCAGTGCCTGGGAAACACAGAAGTGGATGCTCACAGTCAGCTATTGGATAGAACACAGGGCCCCCAATGGAGGAGCTAGAGAAAGTACCCAAGGAGATGAAGGGGGATGCAACCCTGTAGGTGGAACAACAATATGAACTTACCAGTACCCCCTGAGCTTGTGTCTCTAGCTGCATATGTAGCAGAAGATGGCCTAATTGGCCATCATTGGGAAGAGAGGCCTCTTGGTCTTGTAAACTTTATATGATCCAGCACAGGGGAAGTCCAGGGCCAAGTAGTGGGAGTGGGTGGGTAGGGGAGCAGGGGCGGGTGGGGGGTATAGGGAACTTTCGGGATAGCATTTGAAATGTAAATAAAGAAAATAATAATAACAAAAAAAATTAAAAAATTAAGAAGTAGCAACAACCAAAAGCAGATTACAAGGGAGACTGTGGGCAGTGGGGGTGGGGGAAAGAGGGAATGGGAGAACAAGGGGCAGGCGCAGGTAACAGGTTCTCAGTCTCGGGCATCCCAGACACTGCAGGACACCACAGAAGAGCTGAGAACAAATGGGGGTCGGGGGGGGGGGCAGCTCAGTCATTCCTGAGGCCAAAGGGAGGAGAGGGCAGGGGGAGAGGGGGTGCTGTGTGGTTCCCATGCAGGAGAGAGTCCTTGGTTCTGTCCATGGCTGGAGTGCAGAAAGGCCTTCTGGCTGAGAGGTTAGACACAGCTCATTAGGCAAAAGCCTTTCCCATTGTTCAAGCACAGTGGGCCTTGATGAGCAGAGACAGTCTATGGTTTTAGAGCTTTATTGTAGAAAGACAGGGAGAAAGAGAGAAGGTAGAAAGAGGGAGACCCGCTATGGTCATGTGGAGAGAGGGGGTAAGGGAGAGAGAGAGATGGGCTAGAGAGGAAAGTAAGAAAGGTGAGAGCTAAAAAGAGCAAGGAGGGACCAACCATCCCCTTTTATAGTGGGCTGGACTATCTTGCTGTTACCAGGTAACTATGGGGAGGAGCATACCTGGCTAGCTATAGTCACTTAACTGTGGGGGTGGAGTCTAGCCAGAATGCCAGGATCTTGGGACATTGTCTGTGTGAATTTTAGTCACAGAATTATGGAGTTGGGTGCTCTGTGGTGTCAGGCACCTGTCTCTGGGAACGTGGCTCGCTGTTCTGTCCCTTGTAGAGTTTTCTACTGGGTCGCTGGAGCAAGCCTCATTCAACCAAAATAGGCTGCCTTTCAAGGCCCCACAGGAGACCAGTTAGGCAACAGCCTGGCTCCCTTCCCTAAGCATTCTTCCTAGCCTCCACCCACATTAGGTCACTATAGAAAGAAGGAAAGAACAGGGACATCCCAGAGGAGACTGCCACACATAATCCTCATTCCCTCAGACCACAAACTTGGCAGGTTTCAAGTACAGAGAGTTGCTCTGGAGGAAAATTGAAATGGACAAATTCTTCATACACAGAAGCAAAATAAGGAACCATTTCAGAATTCCATTAAGTTGTCTGGGACTCAACAGGAATGAATTTGTCCCACAATTGTCAAAGTGAAGGCTGAAAGTGGAGAAAATGAAATGTATCTTTTCCTTTATAGTCTAGAACAATGAGACATTTCAATAAAAACATGTACGAATAAGCAAAAAGGAAAAAAAATCATCTGTTATCCTACAAGACTGCTATAACTAATATTAACTGAAGTTTGCCAGGGTTTTTTATGTGAGTTTCTTTTCAAATATGCAATTATGGTGTACTTACAATTTAAAATCTCTTTAATATTTAACACTATGTTCTAAACATTTGTGCATCTAACAAAGTATATAACTACATAACTTTAAAAAGTTTATATCTTTTTCCATGAGTTGGCAATTTACCTAAATTGATAAAAGCTGCATCCTTCTATATTTAAAGTGGTTTATTCTGTTTTAACCATTATGTCCAATCTTTTGGTCAATATCCTTAGAACTAAATTTCAGTTCTCCTTAATTAATTTTTAGGGAAAATTCTACTGATAGAGTTGCTTGCTCTAATTGTAGACAATTCCCTACATCTACATGCCAACCAAGCAAGGGTTGAAACATTGAGAAAGTGCATCTATATTAATCACATGCAGACTTTCTTCCTTGTGATTATTCCCTAAAAAATTCAATAATACGACCTCTTTCAAAGTGTTTGCATTATATTACATGATATAAGTAATCTAGAAATGACTGGAAGCATTCAAAAGAAAATATATAGGTTCTATTCAAATACTATACTATTTTACTTAAAGGACTTGAGCATTCCTAAGAACAATTTATGCTTGTTATAACTATAACTTTGTTATAGGGGGAGGGGTTTTCTGAAATTAAACCACTTGGGTTACCAAAGACCAACAATACATTTTAAAGCTTTTCCCATATGCTACAAATACTCTTTCAGTTTTCACATCCACCAAAAGCCCCAAAAGAATCAGATTTTTCACATTTTTGCCTAGTTTTCTCCTTTTGGTTTGCCTGATAACACTAGTGATATTGAAATGCATTTATTTGACTAAAAGAGAGTTGACATTTTTATCAGCTTATTGGTTATTTATAATACGACCACCACCTGTGTTGTGTACAGTCTATTTTTGTCTTTTCTTATTTGTCTTCTTGTGCATAACATTTCTTAATATTTTGCAAAAGCTTTATATAACAACCAAAGATTGTAAGCTCTTAAGCCATGTATAAATTATTACAAATCTTATTTCTAATTATTTATTGTTTATAATATTATTTTCTATGCCCATAACTTCAGGTGTTATTACATAAAACAAATTTGTTTTATATTAGGAGTCAGCAAACTTTTTTCTGTCGAGATTCAGAGAATACATATTTTAGGCTTTTTCAGACACTTCATGTCTCAATTGTTCCTCTGTCTCCTTAGAGGAAAAGCAGCTGCCAACAATATTTCAATTTCAATGAATGAATAGATCTAAATTTCACAATGAACCTCTATTTCAATTCCATTGCTGCCATGCTTTCAAGATGATCTTTCAATACAAGCATAAATTGTTTTCTTTATTCTATTTTTCTATTCTTTTTATCTTCTTACTACTGTGACTTTACTTTAAACATTCTGTTTTGATTAATTTATAATTAGTTGTGTTCATTTTTCCTTCAGTGTTTAATCATCTGATTTAACATCATTTATTTAAAAATACATTCTTTCATGACTGAGTTGGACTGCACTCTTAACTTAAATAAATAAATAATCAAATAAATAGGAACAAACATACTTGGATTTTAAAAACTCTGTTTATGTTCTTTGGTTATTAATCTGCTTTTAATTATCAAAGATTTTCAGAAGACTTTCATATCTAGCATTGTAATTCCAAAAGCTCATACTCTTTTTTTATGTCTTTGTTGTTGATTTTCTCTTAATTTTTCCAAATAGCTTTCATGAAATGTACATGTACATTTTGTGAAATAATATGTTTTATTATTTTCATTGAAATTACATTAACCACATTCACAGGAAAATTGACAAGTCAAGTCTATACACACAATTAAGGTCCCTTTTCATTAGTTTTTGTCTCATCCATTGACTTTATAATGAGGAAATACAACTGAAAAACATACTTTGGAATTCAAAATTAAGAACATTATAGCACTGGATAGTAAGATTCAGGTGTTTATTTTTTATGAAGTATTACATTTACATGTATTTATTATTATTAGTGTTTGATTTTTACCATGTTTTCTCTTCTTTGATAGCTACTGAGCTTAATTCTAATAGTAGCATGTGTAAGCTATTTTTTTAAAAGATTTATTTATTTATTTATTTATTTATTTATTTATTATATGTAAGTACACTGTAGCTGTCTTCAGACATTCCAGAAGAGGGAGTCAGATCTCGTTACGGATGGTTGTGAGCCACCATGTGGTTGCTGGGATTTGAACTCAGGACCTTCGGAAGAGCAATCGGGTNCTCTTACCCACTGAGCCATCTCACCAGCCCGTAAGCTATTTTTGTAAGCAGTTTAAGTTCAATTTATCTAGTTTGTGTGAATGAAGAAATCATCTGAGTCTCGCCTATGACAAAAGTAATATAGTACAGTTTTGATACACTTGATCCTCACTAACAAGCCTTATCATTCTTCCTTTTATATTAATAATATAATAAAACATTTAAATCCATCATTGTCTTTTAGAAATCATATAATTTAATCAGAAAATGACATTTTTATTGATTTTATAACCAATTTTCAAGTAATATATTGCCCTTCTAAATGTCTACAACTATTTCATGAAGGTTGTATCTAGTTGTGCTCTGTTGTAAAAGTCAAATCATGTCCTGAAACTTTCTTGTTAATTTACTTAGTTGTCAAAGCTACTTATTCTTCTATGTCTTCTTTGTATTGTTTATTTAGCCAAGCTGTGGTGACACACACCTTTAATCCCAGCACTTGGGAGGCAGATGCAAGTGGATCTGTTTACAGATTACCTGTTTAAGTAAAATTAACATTTGTGTCCCTGTGTCCCTTGTACATATGTCTTATTCCTGAATGAAAGGAGAATTTTCTTAGAAATGTAAGGGAGAGTACCGTCAGAGGCATCTAGAAGAGTCCAGACTGAAGCAGGCCATGAGAGGTGTGGGAGGAGGGGGGACAGAGAATGCTAGAGGCAAGAGAGGAGAAGGGGCAAGTGGACCAAGAAAAGAGCCAGGGACAAAGACAACTAAGAAAGCAAATGGACAAAATGATAGGTTTCTGTGGGAAAGGAAAGCCCCTGAGCTGGAGAGGTTTAGGGTAGAGGGGTGAGAAGTCCTGGGAGGAGTCAAAAGTACTGAGTGAGCCTAGAGACCAGCTCATGCTTTGGTTGCTAAGGTACAACAGTTAGCCATTTGTCCAGAGTTTCTTTGGGACCTGACACTTCCTACCTGGCCTCCAGATTCATGGAAATGTACAATCGTAGTAGGCATTGCTACCATCACTCTTCCTACAATGGTCCTGTTTAAACATTATGCTATCACTTTGTAGTCGGAAGATATGCTGTCTCTTCTCCGATTCAGGAAAAAAAAAAAGGAGATGACTCAAGTCCTGAACTCTTAGTGACTGAACTGTTAAATATTTTTCAATCATTTATGGAGTTTTTATTTGTGTCTGAACCCAGATCTAATTGTGGAACTAATTATATTTTCTTCAACATACTCTGGTAGTGTATGTTCCAACAGTCTTATTTTGCTTTGTGGAAGCTTTATTTTTCTTCACCCAGATCTTCACTAGAATTGTTTGTGGTGGATGTTGAGCAAAGTTTCTCCAGGGAATACTAACCAGGCAGCACTTTGAATAACAACAGCAGTCACTAACATTTATTGACACTTTTGCTCCATCTAGCCATTTTTTTTTATTATTTAATCACCAAAACAACCTTCATTTAACCTAAGACAAATTTGTCAGAGGACACTCTTTGCTAAGGACACATAGTTTCATATACAAAATTTAAAAGCATTTGTAAAGTTCTAAGCTATGTGTTCAAACAAATAGAGCATTTCCTCTTATAATACATTCCTAAATTTATCAATCTTCCTAATCTGCAATTAACCTTTTAAATGCTAGTATTTTACTTTATTATCATGCTGGAATGATATATATTCTCAAAGTTAACTCTGAAATTAATCTTTCATTTGAAGAACATTTCATGCCAGTCTCATTCAATCAGAGACCCCTTAGGAGTCTTTACTTGGAGAGGTTGTATGTTCTGGGTACTTGAGTGGATATTTTATTTCTTTCTGTCATTTTTTAACTGTATAGAAGAAAGGCCTTTTATTTTTTTAAAAAATGGGATCATATATCCTTTCAGATAGATACAGACATAAATGCTCACAATTGTAGAGGAGTATTTTACATAAGCATTAAATTCATTAATAGAGGTTTAAAGAAAGCAAAGTATCTGAACACAATTGTTATCTGTTGCATTGTCTGGAAAGCAGACTCTGGGATGACATGTGGAATGTTTTTCAGAGAATGGCATTTGGAGCAATACTTGCTACCATCTAAAGAACTAGCAGTGAGGGAGATTCTATCTATAGGCAAAGTCACAGCTTTATCTGACCAAGATCTATGAGAGGCTCTAGAGCCTTTGAAGTTGTCTCAAGCTGATCCATAAGAGTAGAAAATTTACAGCTCTTCATCAATCACTAATTACAAGTGGGCCCGCTGAGAAGGGAGGTACCTTGCTAAGGACACTCTACAGCCTGAGGCAATCTCTGAAGTGGTTGACACTAAGGGCTGAAGTCTAATAGCACTGTTGGTGACTGTGGCAACCAATTTTCATTTAAGAAGGATCTGGGTAGATGAGTCTCTCAGTATCCTTGATGGCAATTTGCTGTGAAAAATCAATTATGTCTGAGGTGGCCAAACTGCCTCGTTGTATTTCCAATTACTTTAAGTCTTGCTGTAAATTTTCAGTACTTTTAAAGTTCTAATAAAATGAAAATGTGAAGGGAATCCCTGCTTGCTAAGGGACTTGGCTACTAATTACCAAATAGAGGAGCATTTGGGAAGGAAAGAGAATTGACTCTCACTAGCTATTGTGCAGCCAGCAGCCTGCAAGGCTTTTCACATCTTTAGTTTATGAAGTTTTATTTCACCATCCTAACACTCTTTGTGTTTATAGGCAAGCAAACACAAACACACACAAATTACACAAGTTGGTAAATAGAATATATAGAGAACTGGCTCACCATGAAACCGTTAGCTCACTATGATGTTTCTTTCTGACAAAGTGACTGTGTTATCAAAGACCTATCCTTCCTGGTTTTCAGAGCATTTTGACAAATAGTGGCAGAGACTATGTGCAGGGAGCCTGGGCCAAGGCAGATGGTCTGGATAATGCCCAGAATCACCCTAGGAGAGAACAAAGGCTTCCATGATGTCCATGGACAAACACATTAGATATAGTCTTTTTCAGAAAACAATAAATGAAAGAAAAATCTATTAAAATACCCCTTCATAAGGCTCTTCAATGATTCAAGCATGCTGATGGATCTTGTATGGTTTCAAGAAAACCAAATCACAAGAACCCACCAGCTAACCAATAAGATCATTTGCTACATGCTTAGGCAAGAGAGGATACACAAAGAAATTGAAAGAGTACATGTTATTATTAAGATAATATTGGCTTACTGTCTCAGTTTGAATAAAATCCAAATCCTTTGCTACTGTGTTTGTCAGACTTTTTGATGCTATGACAAAAACATGAAAGAAACAATGAAAAGAAAGACAGATTTATTTGTTCTCACAGTTTCGATGGTTAAACTCCATACTGGCTGGCTGGCTGTATTGCTTCTGGGCCTGTGGTAATGCAAAACATTACGGCAGAAGAAAATGGTTGAGCAGAGCTGTTTAGCTCATGGCAACAAGGAAGCAGAAAGGAGCAACAGGAAGACACATCATTCAAAATGATGATTCCAGTCACCTGCTTCCTCCAATTAGGTTCCAACTTCCACAGTTGCACAACTTACCAATAGTGTGTTCCAATTAATCAACTGTTTAATCCACCCATAAAGCCTGAGCCCTTGTTACGTAATCATTTCTGCTACTGTCTTCACAGACACACCTGAAGGTATGCTTTCTTAATGTTGATATTAATTGGAAATCTATTATTAACCATCAAAAATTATAATTATAATTATTGTCTTAATCTTTACCCCATTTCTTTGATCTAGCTAAATGTTTTCCTGTAGCACAGTGAGTTTTCTACCTGAAAATCTTTCCCCAAGTCACTATGTAACTAATACTCTCTTCTTCCAAGTTTCAGTTCAAAACTTTCTATTTCCTACTAGACTTTCTTGTAGCTAAAGGCATCTTCTTGTATGCTTTATTTTCTTCACAACACTAATTCTATGCAGTTATGTTCTTACTCTCATTTCACCACTTCTCTCACCTTAAAGAAACAAGCTAAATAAAAGTAGAAACTTTCCCACAATATTTATGAGTGCTTCACATAAACTACACAATGACTAAACATTTATTCAGTAAAAAGAACAGATAGGAGGCCTTGGTTCCATCCCTACTTATATGTGAGAAATTGGAATGAACATTGAATTGAAGCTTGTTTATCCAGAATAGTTTGCAAGATTTGGCAAACTATTGTCAAATTTATATCAAATTTACCTAATCACCAAGTTTTGTAAATAAAATGTTATTATATCACAATCACTCTCAGTTACATATTATCTATGACTATTTTCATGCTACAATCCACTGTAGCTCTGCCAGAGCTAAATAATGCCACAGATACTATATAGTACACAAAACTTAAAGTCTTTTCATATAGTCCTTTAAGAAAAAAGCCTATTGATCTTTGGGGATAAAGGTGACATTCATAATATCTTGCCTAAACCCCCTCAGCAGTTTTCAGTGAGATGATGCATGCCAATGATTTTAGTAGAGTGCAAAATTCTACTCATGCAAAGGATTAGCTTATTAACTAGGAAGACAACTGTTATAAAAACTTTGTAAACCATCAGTTTGCAAAATATGGAAAATAAAGACTCCAAATGTCATTGCTTGGACTATTCCATGTCCACATCAAAGTTGGAAATAATTTCCCTAGGTATAAGCTGATACTTGGGTGTCAGCCCAACTTTGGAGTAATACCTGTTTCACCTAGCAGGTATGCTTGATATTAAAGTTATACTTCATTTCTCAGCTATGTGCTTTTGGAACCTCACCAACCCTGTATTTTAGGTTCTCCACCTGCAAACTGGAACAGTAACACTGAAGTGAATATGCTCTAGGATTGTTGTGAGGATCAAGCTAACTAATGTTATTACCACAATTCTAGACACAATCTGGAATCACCTGGGAAGAGAGTGTTCATGGGAGATAGTACTACCATCAGCTTGGCCTATGGGCAAACCTGTGAGAGATTTTCTTAATTGTGATAATTGAGGTGCAAAGGCACCTGATGTGGATAGCAGTATTTCACAGGCATGGCCCTATAGTAAATGAAAAAGAGACTGGGAGGTGAATATCAGCATATATACATCAATCCACAGTCCTCTGCTATTAGTTTTGGATGTTATGGGACCAGATGCTTTAAGACCCTATTGCCTTAACTTCTCTTCTATGTTGAACTGCAACCTGGAATTGTGAGCTAAAACAAGCCCTTTCTCATCTAAGTTGCTTTTTGTTGGTGTATTTTGTCTCCATAATAGAAAATAAAACAAAGTAGAAAGCCTATGGAAACAGGCAATACCTGAATCATTCTCAATATCATTAATGGGTTTCTCTCTCACCATTGTCACTGTCATCATCATTGTATTCATCACCATGGTTCTGCATATGGAACTAATTATATATGTAAGAAAGTTAAGTTTTCATGCCCGACTTTTTATTCTATGGAGGAGTCAATTCAGGATGTCACCGTTTGTATTATATTCATGGACTTTCTTCAATGCTGCACCATTTTCTTCCCACATGGCCCTGGGATATTGGTTTTACCCTTACCTCTATTTCCCCTTACCTCCTACACTGAATAGTCTGCTAACATTTGTCTTCATGAATGAATGATGTAGTAGTGTTCTGGGGCTGTGTTTCATTGACTTCCTAGCTCTTCACTCAAATCTTGTGATAATCACACAGGTGGACAGGTGACTTCAATAGGCTATGGTGCCCATTCAACCTCTGTACAGCATCTATGTTGTCTTCTAAAAACAAAATCAGGATGTTTCTTTAGAGCTCCCCAAGCTGTAACTTTGCCCTATGAGGTTACAGTTATCTATGGTCAGCTTATGGTTTGAAAATATTAAATGGGAAACTCCAGAAATAAAAACTCATAAGTTTTAAATTGCATGTATTACAGAGTTTCATGACAACATCCTGTTCCATCAGAAGCATGGCATAAATTATTCATTTGTTGAGAGTATCTTTGGTGCATACACACTTGTATATGAAAAAAATATTATAAGCTATACACATACAATGCATATAGAGAGTACAATGCTACCCATTGCTTCAAGTCTCCACTGACTCTCTTAGAACATACCTTTTTATGTGTTAGGGGAGGAATTACTGGAGTGAAAATTTTCTAGGTTTCCTATTAGCTATTATATGAGAACCTGCTAGGCCTAGCAACTGCTCTACTTTAAGAATTTGTCTTCTACATGTCCTCTGCTTATACTCACACTACATAGCTCAATAGTGTGCACCTATTTGCTGTTATCTCAAGTAGCCTGCACATAATTACTGATGATTAAGTTGTTTTTTTATACAGCATTATCTCAGCAGAAATCTGACCTAATATGTAACAGAAATTGTAACTGAATAACCAAGAATTGAGCTAAATTCTTGACATCTATGTCATAATTTCATGCCAGAATAAATTACAGGTTTCAAAAGTTACAATACAACTATATATAGATAGGGAAATCATTTGGGTTGTTTTCGGGAAACATTTGCTAATTGTGGATCTCTACTTACAAGAGTAATTTTCCTTTTAAAAATACCATAGCAATCTCAACAAAATAAAAGTATATTTTAGTTTGGGGAAAAAATACCATAGCAAACTTACTATGGATAGTAAGTATGACTGAAGGAAAACCAGAAGCAGTAAGCTGCTGAAGAAATAGCATTCAATAGCTAAGGTTGACTGAATGACTCTGGGTCTGCAGGGAAGGTGCAACAAGAATAGACTAATCACCAAGGGAGTGTGAGAATAAGAGGCCCTCAGAAAACAGGAAGAAAGAGTAGAGGACTAAGCTGAGCGGTGTCTTCTATGAGCATCAGAACCAGATGAGTCACCTTAAGGAGGGCCAAGACCTCTAAGTTGGTAAGGTCCCAAGTCAGGGCAGCACAATGCTCCCAAGTTGGGGGGTGGATAGACAGTAAGTTCATTCTTTTTAGCACTTATCAAAGAGTCTTAATGGATGCTTCAAGATCACTTCACCTACAGCAGTTAGTTACCTTGGACATTTGTGTACGTGAGGGGAAGGAGTAAAAAAAAAAACTGATGTTATGACTGCTCCGTTATTAAGTAAGGTTTTTATTGTTTGTAAGAAAGCAAATACAGCCAGAGGCATCTGGAAGAGTCTGGAGGAGAGAGAGAAAATAGTAGACTGAACATGGCCAGCCGACAGGACAAGGTTAGGAGAATAGGAGAGAAGAGTGGAGATAGTGATAGTGTTGGGGAAAGGGAAGGAGAGAGAGAGAGAGAGAGAGAGAGAGAGAATATAAATGAATAGTAGTTAAATGGAGGGAGCTGATGGTGGGGAGGTTTAGAAGACCAGTGAGGAAGCTTTGAAATATGTAACAAGTACTTGTGAATAGGGCCTCAGTAGGGACTGGGGTGAGGGGGCCTGGAGGCCAGCATGGGATTTGATATGCAGTCACAGGCAAGTGCCAATGGAGAGCCATATATCCTTTCTGCCAGAGGTAAGGGAAATGAGTCCTTTTGGCAGATGGGAACCAGTTTCACTGAGGAATGTTGGTTTCTTCTAACCACCAGAAATCTTTCAATAGTCGGAGACCTACCAGGTTGACTGTCAATAAAAGGTACCATCTGTTACAGTACTTTTCCTGATAATGTCCTGACCTTTTTGACAGTGCCACATATATAGTTCTTTGTCCTAATGCTTTGGTGTATAAGAAGTAACTGTACTTTGGCTAGCTCATGTTCTTTCTGGGAATAAAAGAAGGAATTAAGGGAGAGAAAGGATGAAATGAACAAAGGAGGGAGGAAGAATATAAGAATCATGTATAAAGCACCATTGTGATCCTGAAAATTACTCATCAATGTAAAGATGTCTTATTTGGCTCCATGTGTGTACTCCTAACACCCTCTCAAAAATAAGCCAGGAGTTGGAATTTATATCTAATTTGTGGTCCCCTGCCTCTTCCTTTCTGTCATATTCTACTGGCATACACCACCAAAAGTGGTTCACATCCTACTAGTATCTAAAATCCTTTATGCGCATAAAACCTACCAGTTATCACAGCTATCATTTGTTATCAAAGGAAGCAACTTGTTCTCACAACCGTTCTGCACAATTAGCAATTTGACATCATCTAAGATCCTATAATGGGAAATGGGTGCTAAGTGCCATGGAGAACTCACCATAGCTTTTCATGTGCTCACTTCAAAATAGACTTTGCTAGACATGAAAGAAAAAAAGAAAACGAGATATCTATTGTTATTTAGAAATTTTTAAACTTTTCATCCAGAAATTATTTCTGACACGAATAAAATTCCAATGTCTGCTGAAAATATCTAACTTGGGTGACTTCCTAATTTTCAGAGACTTCAAGATGCTTCATCCTCGGAATCAAGTCTGAAAAGACCATTTTATCCAGAACATGCTGGTCTAAATAATTTTTTAAAATAATACCAAATCAACATAAAGTACATTGAGTGACTTTGAACATGGAAAATAAATCCTGAATTTCACTGTCCTGGCCTAGCAAAAAGTTCAATTAGAACAGAATAAGTTATAGCACATGATGCTTACTTTTGAAAAAAAAGTTTCAAATCACATCAGTTAGAAACGAATTAATGGCAAAAAAGAAGAAAAAGAAGGTATAGAAATGGGTTGGGGCCAAGAGTGTTCCAGTAACAAGGCTACTTCACATATATAGGCAGGGACCTGTTGAATTGTGTCAATTAAGGGGAAATAAAGTAAGATAGGACATGGAGATAAGACAAAGATCCAGGCAAAAAGGTTTGCCCCCTTCTTCATGCTGTGTTTGACCATATGCAGATTTAGAAACATTAGCTCTTTACCATCAGGAAATAAATTTCTGTCCCCTGACACTCATTTGATATGGTTACATCATTTTGGGTCCATTTAGTTTACTATTTTAATACATTTGTGTCTATGTGAAAAAGAAAACAATCCATGTAAATGAAACTAGGGGTGTAGTAGCTCAGTGTTATAGACCGACCTAGAATGGACAAAAAGTTAGGTAAAGTCGCTGGCAGAGGAAAAAAAAAGTTTAACACTTTCAACCTGGTGTACCAAAAATTGTCTTTAATCTCTGCACTGGGAAGGTTGAGGCAGAAGCATTATGAGTTTTAGGTCACCCTGATTACACAATGACTCTGTCTCAACAAGATAATAGCAATACACAAATAAATATTCAGTCTTGTTACCCAGAGAAAACTGTTATTTAAAATGTTCCATTCATTTTTCCTTATATTTTTTTCACCAATTATGGTAGTTTGGGAAATGTTCACAAGAAAGTTTTGTTTTTTGTTTTTTAGTGGTTGGTTTATTATTATTTTTTTTTGCATTCCTTTCTTCGAAGTGTAGCGCCTAATTCCCTTCCTATTAATGGGGTTCACACTTTAATATCTGTCTTCTGGATAATAGAATGAAGTATATATGATGAAATATTACTTGTGAAACCTAATCATTAAAATTACTGTCATTCTGAGTCTTTCTCTTTTTCCCTTCCTCTCCATGTCTTTGTCCCATCCTTCTCCATGGGGGAAGCCAAATGCCATATGGGTACATAGAAGCAGCCCATATGGTGAAGGATCATGACCTCCTGCCAAAATCCAAGTCAGTGAGCTACGTTGGAAGCAGATCCTGCAGCCCCCAACAGGTAGTCAGAGACTTCGGCCCTACTAGACATCCTCACATCCATTGTACCGGACAACCTAAATAGACAGCCATCCAACTAAGCATTCCTAATTTTAGGAGCACAAACTATAAGATAATAAATTGTCTTAAGCCAATTAAGTCTGAGATAATTTGTTAAGCAACAATAAACAACTAATCTACAACACTATAAATGTATATATATATATATATGTATATATTACACATATACAATGTTATATATATATATATTTATACAAAACAGAAAAATATCTCATATACTTTTTATAAAGCCCTCACTTCTAATTGATAATAATACAAACCTCTTTCTATTTATCTATATCTTCTATATCTGTATCTAAGCTGTATGCTCAGTGATATTATTTTAAGAGGTAGAGAAAAACAGCCACAGTTTCTTTTTAAAATATTTCATGTGTCTGATGGGGTATAAATTCATTAACAAGTGAAAAAAACCTCTATTTTCTACTTACTATTTTAAATCAGATTCAAAATGCAAACATACCTTTGCTAGAAGGAGAAAATGAATTCTAAGGGCTGAATGGCTGGTGTTTGTTCTCGTCCCAGTTGTGATTTTCAACAGAAGTGAGGGAGACAGGGAGTAGAACATTTTCACAGTAGTTTGAGGAATGATGCAGAATGTTTAGGAGTGAATTCCTGGAGTAAAGGTGTGGAGACTTTGGGGGTTAAAGAATTCCAGGAGAAGAAGAAAATCCAAATACCAGGGCTGTTCCCTATATCAATAGAAGGGAGAGAAGGAAAGCTGTAGAGAAGAAAAATAAAGAGGTAAAGGAATAGAAACTCAGGAGCAGATAAACCCTGAGGCCCAAGCGAATGTCCCACAGGAATGAAAAAAACATGAGCAGCTCTGAAATACACCATTGAAAGAAAAAAAAATAACATAACATAACAAAACAAAATAGAAGAGAGTTTATAAGAAGGTCAATTAATAATTTTCCACAGTCCCAAATAAGGTGAACAACACCACCAACTAGGACCAAGAATTCAAATACCTGAGCCACTGTGGGCCATTTCTTATACAAACCACAGGACTGCCTTTTGATTTCTTCTAATCAGCCTTTAAGGATCAGTAATGTGGTTGGGGGAACCATACAAATAAATTCTGTCCCTCTATGATGAATTAGGAGCCGTATTCAGATACATTCCCAGAGCACTGTCTGCTTTCTTACCTCACAGGCTAAATACAGTAATTCCACGTCTACCTACATTTCTGCCCCAGGCATTGAACTACCACAATGTCTGCCCCATTGTATAAGTTCAGGAAGTCATTAGTGAGTAAACGAATGAGGATATATACACACATAATGAGATTTTTTTGTTTATTTAAAATGTATTTAATGAGAATTTTGGTTTCTTTAAAAACATAGTTATGTTATGTGAATATCTTTGTTTTAATCCCAGGTGTGGGATATGGGGTTGCTTCAGTTTGTCCACTCTTGATAACTATGATTGTCTCATGCTGTAGGAGGGGCATGATTTTGTCATCAGTAGAGAGTTTAATTCTGGGGACTCTGGAGAGGGTGGGTATAAATGGGAGAGCCATTAATGGGAGTGGTAGCTGCTGCCCCAGCTGCTGCTGGTCCCTGCTGCTGCTGGTTGTTGTTGTTGTTGTTGCAATTTGTCAAATGACTGCGGGCAGAGATATGAGAAGAAGAAATTCAATATCTTGATGTGGACTAGACTTACCTCCAAGGAACTCAACTCCCCTAATCAGCAGGAAGTAGTCTAAAAAAGATCTACACCTCCTTTCCCTTCTAACTTTCTTTCTCTCCTATTGTAAGGGATTATGGTGGAAAAAGGATTGGAAGGGTGGTAAATATAAGAACCCAATAAAGTACCTAAAAATACACCAATATATGTATAAACAGAAGAAAAGAGGGATGGTAAGAGTGATGGCCATGAAAGCAATCAAGTCATTTCCAGTGTTTTCATATTTATAGGCTTTCAATGATCATGTGACATGCAGATTATGCTTATATTCAATCAACATAACATTTATAAAATAAATGGGATGTATTACAATGATTCATTGATATTATCAGGATGTTCTCATTCAAAAAATCTAATTACTTGGAGGTAGTCATTGCAGATATAATTTAGAGTTAAAAACTTCTCATATACTTCCTATGCTGAAATTTGAAGTCACTGAACTGTGAACATATATTTATCTTTGCACAAGTAAAACATTATTAGAATTAATGATGATTTTAAAGCTGTTAATTTTATATTCAAAAATAATTATTACTAACTCCCAAGTAGTAGTGCATAAACTTCCATGTATAAACTGTAGATTGACAGTTTCTACTATATTTAAAAGAGACTACTAGTTGACAAGTTTAAGAAGAACTTGAATTCCTTTCTAAGCAGAGTAGTAGTTACTAAACCTTAAACCCGGTAACATTACAGCATAAGTAATCCTGTACCATATATGTTGATACCTTACAGAATTCCTTAATAATTTCTTTTTTGAGAACTTTATATATCAGTACTACATCCACATCACTTCCACTCCTTCTCTCTTTCCAAGTCCTCTGATGTTCATGACTCAGGAAAACTGGAGGGGAGAATGTATGCTAGCTTTGGGGAGGATTAATACCCAACCATTGAGCTAGTCAAGGCATATCAAAATTAGCTTGTGAGTGTGAGTGTGTATGTGTGTGTGTGTGTGTGTGTATGCATGCGTGTGTGTGTACCTACATGTGTGTGCATGCATGTGACTCTTTTGTGAATCCAGAGAGATATTGGGTAAGTGCAGGGCAAGCTCAACCTGCCAGAAGCCAAATTGGTTTAACTAATTTACTGCTACAATGGGGGAAATTGCAATGGGTACATATGCTTTGTATCTTCAACAGCCCAAGAAGCTCACAAGAAGAAAAATAAGAGAATATTAAGGCACTGAAGAAAAAATAATAAGAACCCTTCTTGGATAGGACTCTAAGACTCTCATTACATATTTCTCTTCAGAGCAAGAGAATGTCCATCAGCATAAGGACTGGAGATGCTTGGGAAACAGTGATTAGATTTAGGGATGATTAAACCTATCAGTGGACACGCTGCAAGTATCAGAATCCTTGGAGCCACCAAGTGGCCTCATAGAAAGTATAACTAATTCATTATTTTCTGGTATTTATTCTGAAGGTAAGAATGGTATCTTGATGAATGTCCAGTTGCACCCTCATAGTCATTTGTCAGCCTGTCTATCTCGCTCAGTCCAAATTCCTTGCAGCTTACCAGCTGCTAATCATTCCTTCCCCCATTTCCCTCACCCGGAAGAGATAGTTATCGGGGGATACACCTCATTTTGTGATAGCATAGGAAGTTTGAATTGTTCCTCCACAGTTGGTTCCTGAGTTTATGTGGGCACTTACTGAGTACCTAATAGGAAGAATAACAGTCTTTAAAAGAGTCACATGAATTACTAACACAGGACAAGATAAAATATGGATCGCAACAGGGTTTATCAAATCTTTTATGCTTACTTCCCTTATATATAAAACAATCTTTATAAGCCTTTTTATAAGACGTGGTCTTACTATGTACTCTAGAATGGTGTATATAACCCTGCTGTCTTTACCTCAAAAGCAATGGATACAGGCATCTGACCCTGCACTAATTTTCCTTAATCTCATCTCCTACCTATTCGTTTTACCTCACTGACATTGTTCATTAATTCAATGAATTCATTCATTCTCTCTCTCTCTCTCTCTCTCTCTCTCTCTCTCTCTCTCTCTCTCTCTCT
>NC_034613.1:7577016-7578288 GCF_900095145.1 Mus pahari | reverse complement strand
TGTGTGTGTGTGTGTGTGTGTGTGTGTGTGTGTGTGTGTATGCCTGCACATGTATGGTAGGCAAAATGAGGATGTCAGATCCCCTGAAGTTACAGTTACAGGAAGTTTTGAGCTCCCTGATGTGGGTACTGGGAACTGAACTCCAGTCTTCTGAAAGAACAGCAAGCATACATAAGTACTGAGCCACCTCTACAGGCCCAGTTTACAGCTTCTAACTGTTTTTCTATTAGAAAATGTTGATGGATGATGGGTATCAACTTGCACATAAATATTGTTCATACTGGGTTTGGTGTTCAGACAAATCAGAACTTCTGGGATTTGTCTACTGGCAGGCTGAGGAACAAACAAACAAAAAAATCTCCCAAGAAAAGCAAAGGCCACCCAGTTGAATTCAGGCTAAACAGCCTTTAGAATTATAGTGTAAACAAAAATCCAGTTGCAAAAATTGTAGCTAAACCTTCATGCATCCACTGATGAAAAGTGTATAATATCACAGTGTTAATTTAAAATTAGGATTGACATAGTGGTCAAAGAAAAAGAGCATTTATTTCTGAAACAAAGAATTGCACCTCAAGCATATTAAATTGGGGTATCTCTATATAGGATAAGAAAGAAAATGGCAAGAAAAGTTTGTAATCTGAGATATCTCTCTATATATTGATAGATAGATAGATAGATAGATAGATAGATAGATAGATAGAGACAGAGATATAATGTCTGAGTATATAGCCTGAGTATTCATGTGCACCACAAGCATACAAGCATACAGGAGACCATAGAGGTCAGCGGTATTGCATCTTCTGGAACTGGAGTCACATTGGTTGTTAGTCATACTACATGGGTGTTGGGAACTGAACCCACTCCTCTGTAGAGTAACAAGTGCTCTTATCTGCTGAACCATTTCTCCAGCCAGTCAGAAGTTTATAATCAGAGACTCCCACAAGGCATTCTTTTCAGAAGCTGTCTATTAAAAAGACAGGAATTCCAAAATGCAAACACTTTATGCTCAGTTCATCACTTAAGGTAGCCAATCCAACTCCTGGACATGTGGACTTCCCAAAAATTTCATAAATTCATTGTTTTTAATAACTGAGTAGTACTCCATTGTTAAAAACAATGAATTTATGAAATTCTTGGGCAAATGGATGTATCTGGAGGATATCATCCTTAGTGAAGTAACCCAATCACAAAAGAAGTCACTAGATATGCACTCACTGATAAGCAGATATTAGCCCAGAAACTTAGAATAACCAAGATACATCTTGCAAAACA
>NC_034613.1:7562781-7576681 GCF_900095145.1 Mus pahari | reverse complement strand
GAACAACAATATGAACTAACCAGTACCCCCAGAGTTCATGTCTCTAGCTGCATATGTAGCAGAAGATGGCCTAATCGGCCATCATTGGGAAGAGAGGTCCCTTGGTCTTGTAAACTTTATATGACCCAGCACAGGGGAAGGCCAGGGCGAAGTAGTGGGTGTGGGTGGGTAGGGGAGCAGGGGCGGGGGTGGGGCATAGGGAACTTTCGGGATAGCATTTGAAATGTAAATTAAGAAAATAATAATAAATAAAATTTAAAAACGACATGCGGACTTCCACTGTTTCTCCAAGTCAATAATAACATTTTGTGGTTCCATCTTTAGCAAGAAAGAAGAGTAACCCCCCCTTACAGTCTCCTTGCTGCACTTTGAAAAGCATTACCCTTAATTACTCCATCTTCTTTCACAATAGTATTTACACATTTGGAACTTTGTGAGGATTTAGGAATGTCGCTCTCTCAAATATTACAGGATTAATGTGTTTGCTTATAGATCCTTTCTACTCTTTTAAACAGTATTTAAGACAGTTCCCAAACTGTGAGTATCGTGATATTTATATAAGCTACCAAAGACAACAAAATCCATAGCAAATAATGAGCTGTTTGCTTAGATTTTTCTGGTCAGTGGGTGTTTCCATTAGGCTATATTAGAACAGCATGTATCTGAGTGGGGAAAGTTTTGTATGTACTCAATAAATATTTAGAAAAGCCTTCTTGTCAGGGTAAGTAGTACATACATACTGTGCTTGGCAGAGGAGGAGTTACAAATGCAGCATGATCTGACTCCTGCTTTCAGGTTATTTGTACTTTAGCTTCACCAAAATTGGCACTTATAGTTTCTGGCTTCTTGATGTTTTAAAGTTTACAAAGAGTTTCCTACCGCATTGTCACCCTCAAAGATGCTGGGAAGGCCAGTACTATTAACTCCACTTGAAAGATGCAAAAACTGAGGCTCCAAGAACTAAAGATACATTTGGAATGCTGTTAACATCACAGAAATACAGAGTAACTATTCAAAACCAGACTGTCTGGCTCTGATTTAACATTCTCATTTACCATAGCAAAAGAGAGGCAGCTTTTGCTAAGTCAAGGTATGAGAAAATGAGTCCAAGCTCCTTTCCACTCAAGTTTTTCATGAGTCACACAGCTTCATCCAGCCCTGGCAAACACCCCATGAAGGAATGAAAGTGAAAAGACTTGTTTCCTCTCATCTAAAGGCTTCCAAATTAACTGGATGTTTAGCATATATGGAGTGGGGAGCAAGAAAGAAATTAGTGAGTAATAAAGGGACTGGAACTGGAATCAATGGTTCAGTAACACATTTGTACTTCTGGAGTTTAAGATGTTTACCAAGCTCAGCATTGTGCATTCTGGAATCTGCCCCTGGGTCTAGGATCTAGTAGATAAATAATAAATAGACAGAGCACTAGAGACAAAGAGATAATAACTGTAAAGTAATCTCACTATGTAGTGTATCTTTAAGCATGATGAAAAAAAGGATCATATAGTAATTAAATGTTTTGCTTAGGGCAGCGGAAGATTGAGAAATTCACCATTAGGAGAAAATCAAGTTAGGGCCTGCTCTGTACCGTCTGGAAAATAATCTACAGTAGCCATCCATCCTTTTGCTTTTGAATGAGCGAGCTTATTAAGTATGAAGAAAGTGAAGGAGCAAGTAACAAGTAACAGAGAGATAGAAGCAGCAAATAGTAAGCAAAACATCATTAAACCAGGAGCTCACAAGATCCAGTAGAGCCAGCTGGAAAAGCCTGACCTGGAGAACAAAGGTAACATATTCGAATCGGGGATTGACAAAGCTTCATAATTAACTGCTGAAAGTGAAGCACTCAGCTGGGCTTCTCAGCTGGGACTCTCACCATAGGTGAGCTTCCGGCTTTCCATTCCTGTTCCTATTGCTATCATTTTCAAACCAAGGGATAAACACTAGTAACACCTGTGGGAAGAATTTCCCTTCTAGGTGCTCTCAATAGTTAAAAAACGATGTTTTAGCACCCGTAGTTTTCCAGTGTCCTGTCACAGGCCTACCTGACTCAGCACAGGGGCGGGGGTTGGGCAAGGAACAAAAGAGCACCAGTCTCTGTCCCTTTGGAATTTTTTTTTTTTTATCCTTAACATTTGATACCAGTTCATCTACAATTCATTTAATGTTATGAGATAGAACTCTGCAAATTCATATTGGCAAACAGTCATGTGCTGTTTAGATTCCTTCAAAGTGGGAGGGTAGAATGAAGGAAGGAAAAAAAAAAAAAAGAAAAACCCTGGGACATCTCGGAATGATGATACCACGTAGGATTTCTTATTTGATGCTTTCATTCTGATTTTCTGTAAGTTTTTTGTAATGAAAATTATGTAAGATGAAAATGCATACTTAGAACCCCCCCCCAAACAGGACTACAGATATTTTCTTCTGAATACCTTCTTACATGCTTTAGTATTTCTATAGAAAGCAGGAGTTATTGTCATGGAAAGGAGAAAATTGGCATTATTTTTTACACAGGGGACATATGGGTATCTCATATTTGATATTTTATTTTCAACATGAACTAGATAGTATTTGTATAATGATATGAAATATATATTTTAATAATAAAGATCTGGCCCAAATACTCTATAGTAGACAAAGAGTTCAAACTGGATATAAATTTTGCAATGAGTCCCAGGTATGAAATTATCCTTCAGTTCTTTCTGAAAAACCTAATAAAGAAATTAACATTTGTCCCTGTATGTTCTGCTTGGCCTCCATGGCAGCCAATGCCATGGAGTTAGCTTAACTGCAAACATGCCATTTGTGCTAAAAATTTGAGTGTTCAGGAAACAATAGCAGAGGTGCAGCTCAGCACAAAGGTCTTCAGAATAGTATTTATGGGGTTGGTATACACTTTTTCAGAGCCTTAAGTTAAAACAGAGCTTCTTTGAATAATGTGTTTGTTTCAATCTGTGACACGGAGTAAAATAATGTTGAATACATAGTGTTAAAAATAACAATAGCTGATATTAAATGACTACTTGCTATGTGTCAAATATTGTAACAAAGTTTGAATATAATTATTTCTTTTATTCTGAACTGCAGCAGCCCTATCTGAATGCCCATTTGACAGATTTTTAAAAGATGAGGCTCTGAGAGTTTGATGAGTTTGTTCAAGTTCTTAGTATAGTAAAGCTAAAATTCTAAACTAAGTTCATCAGGATTTAATTTCCATGTACTTAATAATAGATTTTAAAAATTGGGATCTACTAAAGGTAAACAATACCCACCCAATAAATTCACCAAAGGAGGCATAATCATTAGAATGTTTAATAGATGTGCTATTCCTAAGCTCTCAAACTAGAAAATAGCTAAATACACACCACTAGATGAACACATAAACAAATAGTAATACACTGATGCACATCATGAGGAATACTGAACATTATTAGTGAGAACAACTTGCCTACAACTATATGCAACTACTAGATAAATATTGCAAGTATTGTGCCAAGACAGCAAACAAAATTCCAGACCCTAAAACATACATAATGGCTTCTTTAATTCTTCAGTTAAAACACAAAGGGATGTCAGTGGTTATTCCTTGAGGTCAAGAGAAAGGCAAGGCAGTACATGGAGTGTTGTGGGTGCTGGTCATTTTGTTTCTTGACCTGAGTCCAGATTGCAAGGATATTCACATCATGAGAATTCATTGATACATGCAACTATAATGGATGAGTTGCTTTTCCACATAGGTAATGAGTTGAGGTGTAAAATATCTAAATGTTACTCCATTTATTTTAAGATTATGCCCCAACTACACACCATAAACAGAAACTATTGTGACCCCAAAATGCTAACTCCTTCCTGACTCTAGTGACACAGCGTACTGCAGAGTTCTTTTCTCATGACTGCAGGACTAGCTGTGCCTATGGCTCACTGTCACTCTCTGCCTGGTAGCACCATAACACAAGATGATCCACATCCAACTGCTAGCTCCCCAAAATATCAAAATTCAAGAACTGAAGTGTGATATCTAATCAATGCATATCACTTTTATGCCACCATATCTGCCAGGACCTTTTATAGTTGATGACTGACATCTGATTTAGTGTCTACTTCAGAGGAACTTAAAACCCACAACGCATAGGATAGTAGCAAAAAATGATAAAGAAGAACCATGGAAATACTGATTTGATAATGATCTGCTTTCATAAATATAAATAATTAACCCTGGGGAGTGACAAATAATATCCCACAACAGGCTTACACGGTTACCTTGCCAGAAATCAGCAGTACAGTGTATCTGTTTGGACAGCAGGGAAGTGTTTGCTTTAATATCACCACCTGCAGAATGAAATTCAACCAATTAAGTTAGGAAATTGCCATTTGCAGATAATTATTATTTAGCCAGCTTCTAACTTCACAGCTCTGCAGCCATTTGAGGACAAGGTCTCACAACTGCCACAGGGTGTGGTGTCATAGATGGTCTATTTTAACTTAATGATGTGGAAGAGGAAATAACCAGCATGGTAATGACATTGCAAACGATGCTAAATTGAGAGAGTTGCAAATGCTAATAAAGACAGCCGAACAAAATGGGGAGAGTTTGCTGATAAAATCTGGGCTTTAGTGAAGAATGTCAGTCCATTGAATTGCCAATTGTTGGCCCAGGCAGTAGATGCCTGAACATACGGCTGAACTAAAACATAAAGGTCTCCTATCTAAAGTAATTGAATATTTTATTTTAGCACTGCAGTTTAATAGAATGCTTTTTATTTAAAATTGTTTCTTCCTTACAGAAATAAATGGGACTCTAGTGTAGAGAGTACCCATGCATTCTACACTCAGTTTCCCCTATTATTGGAATCATACATTAACAGCATACATTTGTCACAACTAATGAACCAATATTGGCATACTGTTATTTTTAAGCTTTTTTTTTTTAATTGTAAGTTGACAAATTGCAGCATCTATTTCTGGTGTACAAAGTGATTTTATGATGTACTAACCCAATATGGAAAAATTAAATCATGCTAATTAAAATAAATCCATCATCCCCAATACTTATTTGTATGAGGAGTATGGTAGAAATTGACTTTGTGTTTTTCAAATATACTATATTGTTTAGCATACTCACTACACTGTGGACTATATTTCAAGTAAACAAATGATCTTTGTAATGTAGGCTTTGTTTCTTCTGCTTGTCACCTTCCCACCCCACCAATCCACTCTGCTTCGAGTTTCAGTTGTTTTAAATTCAACATATAAGGTATGCATACTTATTCTCTATGTATTGAACTTATTTATCTTAGCATATTGCCCTCCAATTCCAGTCATATAGTTATAAATGATTACATTTCATTTTTAAAGGCTAAAATAGCATTGCATTGTATAGGAATATCACATTTCCTTTATCCATTCATGTGGTGATAGACACTTACTGGCTATGATGAAAAGTGCTGCAATGAATATTGAAGGTCATAAATCTCAACATAATGATTTCAAAATCTTTTGGATAAATACACCTAAATGAGATAGCTAGATCTTACAGTGATTCTAATTTTGGTTGTTTCTGGAACATTCAAGTAGTTTTCTGTAATGACTATATTAACTTTCTTACCAGTAGAGCAAAGAGTTCCCTTTTCTCTATATCTACATCAGTATTTTTAATAATAAAAAATAAAAAAATAAAAAAAAATAAAAAAATTTACCACTATTTCTTTTTTCCCATTTTTATTAGATATTTTCTTTATTTACATTTCAAATGCTATCCCAAAAGATCCCTATACCCCCCCCCCGCCCCTGCTCCCCTACCCACCCACTCCCACTTCTTGGCCCTGGTGTTCCCCTGTGCTGGGTCATATAAAATTTGCAAGACCAAGGGGCCTCTCTTCCCAATGATGGCCGATTAGGCCATCTTCTGCTACATATGCAGCTAGAGACACGGGCTCTGAGGGTACTGGTTAGTTCATTTTGTTGTTCCACCTATAGGTTTGCAGACCCCTTCAGCTCTTGGGTACTTTCTCTAGCTCCTCCATTGGGGACCCTGTGTTCCATCCAATAGCTGACTGTGAGCATCCACTTCTGTGTTTGCCAGACACTGGCATAGCCTCACAAGAGGCCGCTATATCAGGGTCCCTTCAGCAGAATCTTGCTGGCATGTTTTATTATCTTTTTAATGATAGTCTTTTAATGGTATGAGATGCTGTCTCTAACTTCTGATTTGCATTTTTTGATGCTCTTTAATGTTCAGCAGTTTCTCATGTATACTTTGGATATTTGTATGTCTTCTTTTGTTAATCAATCATTTTAATTCACTAACCAAAAATTCCACAGCTAAGTCTATTTCAATGACGTCTTTCACTCTTCAGAATTTCCTTGTCATTTGCTGTTAAAAACTAGAATATTGGGACTTAACTCAGCAGTTAAAAGCACCTATTGCTTTGTAGAAGATCTATGTTCAATTCCCAGCACCCTAATTACACAGTCAAGCTACAACTATTCTTTACTAAAATTCCAGTGTATATTTTGGGCATGCAGATCTCACACACACACACACACACACACACACACACACACACACATATATATATATATATATATATATATATATATATATATATATATATATATACTGACTTGTATTTTTGCCTCCTTTCTTTCTCTTTCATGTCCCTCCTTTTCCTCTCAAATTCACGATCTCATTTTCTTTAACTATTCCCAACCTTCCGTGTGTGTGTGTGTGTGTGTGTGTGTGTGTGTGTGTTCAAGTACAACCTCTTAATTTCATTATTTTTAGGCTAACCATGTGGTATCAGATAACACAGCAGGAGACTCATCCCTGGAGAACACTAATTTTTCCTCTCCCAGCAGTTGTTAATTGGTTGTAACTTTTTATGTAAGGGTGCAGTCCTATGAAATTTCTTCTGTCTACTTTGAAATGCCAACTGTTTCTAGAATTGCTCAGGTCTTCTTAGGCAGCAATGTTACTGTGATTTCAAGGGTATAGCTTTGCAGTCATAGTGAGAAGGTATAATCTCCCAGCAGACTTTCTGATCTTCTTGGCTCTTACAATCTTTTCACCCCAATCTTTTGCAATGTGCCCCAGGCCTTAGGTATAGGATGCGGATGCATGTTGCAGATGTATGAACTGTGACTGTGCCACCATGGTCAGGTGTTCTCTGTATTTTAGCAAGTTTTGGTTTTTCATAGTGGTCTCAGTGTGCCAAACAAACAAACAAACAAACAAATAAAGTAAAAAGTTTCTATGATGACGAGTGAGATCTGTACTTATGTGTGGGTAAGAGGAAAAGTATTTAGAAAACAGAAAATATTTGGTTTAGGAACATGACAGTAATAAGTTTTCCTCTCTGTCTATGGCTTCTCTAGCCATTGGTAGTTGGCTAAGTTTCCAGTACCAGTTGCGATTTCACTACTGTTGAGTGATTCTCAAGTCCAATCAGACAGATGTTGATTCCTTACAGATGTAAGTGTATCTTTAGGGAAATCTTACTGTGGTGGTCATTATTGTGCTTCAGAATTGTCACAGCTGGGGCAGAATTAACAATTGCTTTCCTCCCTTAGCATCTTCCATAGCATCTCCTATACAAGCTAGTCCCAGAGAGGAAACTTTCTGGTCGGTCTCAACTCCAATCTTCTGAACCCCATGTCCAAATTTTTATACAACAGGGAATTCCTTTCAGCTTCCGCAAGGCAACCAAGGTCAATAGCAGTAGCCCATATTGTTTTAACAATCATTCGGATTCCCCTAACCAACGACTTCAAGGGAGTTTCTAATGCTTGCTACTAGGGTATTGTTAGCTAGGATATAGCTCTTGGGGGAATATTAGCACCCCAACTGAGGTAACTTCATTTAATATATGTATATGTAAATTTATATGAATTATATACGTCTACATAAATATGAAATAGTGATTATAGATGCCTTTTTTAAACATCCTTAGTGTCCAGGTACTATTCTAGAGGATGTAATTACCTCAATGAGCAAAGGACAGCTCCTACTTCCAATGTGCTAGGCAGAGTAGGGAAAGAAAATCATAATATATCCCATGATAAAACAAAGCTATGCAGGAGTAATAAGATGCATATTGGGGATGCTATATTTAAAGTGAATCAAGAGAAGCAACAATGACACCAAAATCCAGCCCCAGAATGAAGGTGGAATTTTCAAAGAAAATCTCTAAAAGAAGTCCAAGTATCCTGATAGAATGTGTGAAGAAGTCCTTGGGGAACATATTTAGACTGCCATAGTGGGGAACCAAACATTACTTTTAAGTAGGGTAAGACACACTGAGAGAATTTTCAACAGAAGAATGACATAATGAGACAAATTTCCAAAGTATCATCAAGGCTAATGCACTGAGAGCTGATGGTTGGAATAGGGCGGGCAAAATGGAAGCTACAGAAATCATGTAATGTGCAAATGAAATCATCCAGGCCAGAGATGATGGTACATTAGAAATAATGAAATGTGATCAGATGTTACAATCATTTTAAAGAAGTAAATTGCACAATTACTGGAGGATTGACTATGCTATCAAACCTTAGGAAAATGGAGGCAACTAGATGCATGGAAGCTTAACAATCTTACCCTCAAACAGAGCTTATCTGGTTGCTGAGCTCAATAGCAAAGCAAATCTGGACACCAGTTGTGCAAGGCTCAAAATCTTTAGCTGACTCTGCTGTTCACAGCCTGTTAGAAGTATGAAGAGTATTTGTTCACTGTTCTGCCCAGCAGTTTATTTAGCAGGAGACAAAAAAAAAAAAAGTTCCCAGAGGTTGAGCGATATTTTCTAAGCTGGTCACACTTGAGTGGACCTCTTTCTACTGCACCACACTTCTCTTCTGATAAGTGAGAGTGTACCCACCAACTTCATAATAACACGGATCTATGGCATGTGGACTCTTTTACAGAGAGCATCACAGGGATGGCTTTTAGTACAATGCATGCTGAATGCTGCATGTATTTTTCCTCATTAACAAGAAGACACAATATATAAGAGAAGCTGTTAGAAGAAAACCAAAAAAACATGTAAGCAATCAGACAAACTTCATGGGGCCAGCTAGTCACAACAGCCTAAGAAATGTGTCAGGGCCAGCCAAATGCTTGACTTAACACAGTTTTGTAGCATCCTTCGGAGATTTTAGTACCACTAGTGGGAGCATCTGTACCATAGTGGTGCTACGCTGAGTGGCGTATTCTCACTTATTAGATGAAAGAGAAGCACCGTGAAGTAGAAAGAGACTTAATCTTAATTGGCTGATTTCCCCTAGAAAAGATATTCCTGAGCAGGAGAGGAGCGAGAATAAAAAGGAATTGATGGATGTCATAGTTTATAAAATATTTTTTTTCTTAACTGATAATGCCTATTATTCTTTGAACTCTGCACGTTAGAAGCTGGAATGAGAGACATGTATGGTTTATACAAATGTTCTAAGCAACCTTTGGAGGAAGCATTGTTAGCCTCACTTGGTAAATGAAATGATATGAGCTCAAAGGTTTTGAATGCATTTACGAACACAACTTTTCATTCCTCTTCACCATGCCTCAAAAACGAACTCAGATATTTCCTCCAAAACATTTCACGTAGGCTAATGAGGATGGTCAAAGTCATGAAACATGGGAAATAAACAAATGAAACAGACAGTATTTATTAGTTATATATAGTCATAGGCCAGGAGAGAAGGATACTATGTTATGTATGATCACACGAAGAGTATACACATGGACAACTGGGGCAAGTTTTGTAGTATCACATTTATAATGGGGACACCTTGGTTCCAATGGGATGATGAAACTGATCTACTTAAACAATTCTATGAGTTGGCAGAGAAGTGCCCACTCAACCCCTCCAAATTGTGCCTATGATTAAAATAATTTCTACAGGTTACCATGTCTGTGGAAGTTGTAAGGGAAAAGTTGAAGTAAGCCCACTCAATGTCATCTTGATTTTACCAGACCAAAGCAACATGTGATGCTGAGTTTTGTCTTTTAGACTTAGGCACTTCCCCCTCAGTATTTCCATTTGAGCAATGAGAGTGGTTAAATTGTGGACAATCTCACAGAGCTGCCAAGCCTAGGAAGTTAATTAACTCCAAGTCACTCTGACCTTATATTCACATTTAATTTACAAATGGTATACATTCATTCTCTAATGAGCATTTCAATCTGCCTTCTGAGAAGAATGAGTCTAAAAAAGAAACAATAGACCATTTTCTGGCTGAAGGCAAACTTAGAAATGTCTCTGTCCCATATGTCCAAAATCATCACCATTGGCCGAAAAATCTCACAATAAATACTTTGCGACCATTGGTCATAACAAGGTTCCCTTGTCCATCGATGTGTTTATTATCTACTCTATTTAACTGTGACTTGGCCCAGTCTATCATAGCCCTGGGAAAACTACAGATACGACTTGAAAAAACACTGACATAAAGATTTTGACATGCATATTGCTATTCTTGGATGTTCGTACTTGCTAAATATCTCAATGGTTACTACTGTCTTGTAGTGTTCCTGCCTGCACGCAGACCGGCGCCTTGTCTGCATGGGCAGAAGACCTTGGGGTGGGTTCGCACTCTTGCCTGCTGAACCCACTGTGGATTCGAACTGGAGGACGAGAACTCCTAAGAAGGAACAGGGCTGCAAAGGAAAATATTGGGCCCTGACACGTGTCTCTGATCAAAGCCCNTATCTTTAATGTCAGGACTGGTTTAAATACAAAGAAGGGTTCCCAGCATTCCCCTGAGTCTTTAGAAGTTGCCACGGTGCTCTCGCGATGATGGGCAGTCCTGGCGGTGGCGGGCAGGTGTCCGATGGTGGGCGGTCCAGGCGACGGTGGGCGGTTCGAGGACGCTGTGTTCCGGCTGATCTGGTGCGCTCTAGCTGCTGTACTCCGGCGTCCCTGTAAAAGGCAGGACCCAACACTGTCTGTCCATATGCTTCCATTCCTGCATTTAAAGCTCCATGGACTGTGAAGACATTTGAACACTTTGCTGTCAATCGTCAATATACTTTATACAGTAGACAGTTGAGTACCTTTTTCTCCCTAAATTTGCTGGACAATTTCAATTTCAATCAGAACTGCAAAACAGAAATTATTATTATTCTTACAGGTTTCCCGGGAACACTTAGTTTAGTTGTAAGAGACTCCATTGTGGCTGCTGTTTATAGATTGAAAAATATAAACAATAATTTTAGGTATTAGGGTTATGGAAATTTCCAATAGAATAGATAATACATGTAATTCAATAGTGTTAATAATCTGCATTATACATGAATCTGGAATTTGGTTCACTATAGTTTTCAGGTTCTGAAAACTAGTTTAGCTTACTTATCTAAAAAGAAAGGTCTTAAGATTTTAAAGCTAGTCATTGTTTCTAATAAAAGGAAACCACGGAAAGCAAACTGCAACAGGGGACAAGGCAGAAAAGTATCAGTTGACATCATTATTCATAAAACAGCACTAGAGTTGAGATCAAGATGAAGTATATAATCAAAGTACCAGAATCTTTTGATGGTAAAGCAAAATGTATATGCATATAAAGCATTATATATATTAGGAATAACTCAAATATATCTACTACAACTATAAGGATTGAATAAAACATGATATATCGATTGAAAAGAGCCCTCAGTTGTTGGGAAAGGGTACAATAATATATTCATATACTGCTAGTTTGAGAAAAGAATATATATTATATTATGAAATATAGGACATGGTATCACAGATTAAAGGAGACATACAATTAAATGACTTGTTTTAGGTTCTCATCTCATGTGTCATACAAAACATATTTTTAAGACAACTAGAGAAAATTTAATATAGACTATGCTTTAGGTAATAAAGAATTATGACTAACACTGTTGAGATGAAGTGATATTTTGGACATGCTTTTTATTATTAATAATTTTACTCATTTACATTTTAAATTTTGCCCCTCCTTCCAGGTCTCCCCTCTGCAAAACCCCCATCCCATTCCTCTACTCCTGCACCTCTATGGGGGTGCTTCCCTACCCATCCATTCACTCCTGCCTCACCCCTCAAGCATCCCCCTTTGCTGAGGCTAGAAGCCTCCACAGGACCAAGCACCTCTCCTCCCATTGATGCCAGATAAGGCAGTCCTCTACTACAAATGTAGCAAAAGCCATGGACCAATCCAGGTATACTCTTTGGTTGGTGGTTTAGTCTCTAAGTTTTGTGAGGTCTGGTTAGTTGATACTGTTGTTCTTATGGGGGTTGCAATCCTCTTCAGCTCCTCCAGTCCTTCCCCTAACTCTTCCATTAGGGTCTCTGGTCTCAGACTGTAGAGAGCTGTGAGCAATCGCCATTACAGGATGGCGTTGGCTTCTGTTGTTCATAACTATAAACATTCAATGTGCGCAAGTGCAAGAGTGAATTCGCGTCAAGTCACGAGCCATCCCGGGGTGTACTTTTGAAATTATGAGCAAGCAGCCAATCAGGTGCAGACACGCCGCACTAGACATATACAAGCTGCACCATTTCTGGGGCTCGGGGTCTTCCTCACGATGAAGCAATAAAGCTTTGCCACAGAAGAATCCGGTTGTCCGAGTGTGTTCTTGCTGGCGAGATCTTAGCTCAGGACAAGAGTGGCTCCGGAAACCCGGGAAAGCCATACCATCGCCCCGGCTCCGAAGAGACCCCCCCACCCCCGTTCGCGGGGCCGGTTCAGAACTGTGGACCGTAATTGGCTCTGCAAGGTACGTACGGTCTTGAATTGACTCTGGCGTTAGAAGCCTTTCTGATTGTTTCTGTGAGCCTTGTCCTTTTTCTTTTGATTTCATATTGCTTCCACCGATGGAGCTGCTGACCCGCTTTACAGTCACAGCTAGACATGGTTAGTTGGACGCAGATAACCCGCTGCGCTGCCCCGCTGCGCCGCCCCTGCCGTCCACGCAGCCAGGCCGCCGCCCGAAGTTAAGCCGCTGTGCCCCCTCCCATACGTAAGATTTCTCCTGTATATAAAGGAGCAGTATGGGTACTTCCCACTCGGTAGTGACCGCTTTACAGTCGGTCTTGAAACAGCGTGGTCTGAAGATCGCCACTAAAACACTGGAAGGCTTTGTAAAAGAGATAGATCATATAGCTCCATGGTATGTGTGCTCAGGGTCCCTGACTATTGCCTCCTGGGAAAAACTGGAAGGAGATCTAGTTGGGAACAGCAGCACGGCAAGCTGAAAGCAGGGACTATGCCATTGTGGAAGCTGGTAAGGTTGTGTTTAAGAGATGAGGAATATCAACAAATGGTTAAGGCAGGACAGAGGGTACTAGAGGAAGTTCAAGACAGTCTATCAGAAGCAGAGTGGAGGGAGAGATTAAGAGCGCAGAAAAAAGGAGGTGCACCTAAGAAAAAAGGCCCTTCTGCGGACCTTGAGCCCGAAGAAGAGAGATACAAGGGAAAGGATGCCCTGGGAGAGAAGAGAAAAGAGAAAAATAAGGGAGAGAAGAAGAAAGTTGGGGTAAAAGAGACCCCTAAGAAGGGGAATTTTTATCCGCCATTAGATGATGAGTTTAACGGTCTAGGTTTTTATAGTTTAAAGATAAGAAAAAGGCAAGCGGAGGCAAAAGCCAGCTCGCGGAGCGCCAGCTCGCCGAGCAGCCTCTGGGTCCTAGTGCCCCTCCCCCCCCCTGCTCCGCTCTGCTCCCCACGAATGCCACTCTCCACGATCCGCTCCTCCGGGGAGCCCAGGAACGGGCACATCGGGGGCGGGGCACGGCGGTCACGCCGCCCGTCCCGTGCCTGCACGAGTCACGTGGCTGCCCACCACACTCTTTGTGGAGAAATGCCATTTATCTCAGCTGCTGCCGTTAAGGCATGGAAAGCACTCTCTAGGAAAGGAGAGGCAAGCGGGCACTTAACAAAGATCAAC
>NC_034613.1:7530196-7562770 GCF_900095145.1 Mus pahari | reverse complement strand
AAGTACAAAGCGGACCTTCTGGCAGAAGGCAATTTGGGTTAATGATTGTTAACCAACGCCTTGATTTGGTAGAAGAAAGATTGGATATTCTCTTTCAATTGGCNCAATTGGGATGTGAAAGAAAATTAAGGGTGCTTTGCATTACCAGTGTACAATATGAAAATTTCACTTGTGAAGCTAACCTGTCTAGACAGCTTTCCTTATATCTTGCAGGAAATTGGTCAGAAGGATTTGATGAGACTCTTGAAGCCCTAAGGACAGCATTGCTAAAAATCAACTCGACACAAGTGGACCTGTCTTTGGCAGAGGGTCTCTCCTCTTGGATTTCATCTGCTTTTTCTTATTTCAAGGAATGGGTGGGGGTGGGTTTATTTGGTGCTGTCATTTNCTCTGGGCTTGTGTTCTTGCTCTGGTTGGTCTGCAAGCTCAGAGCTCAACAAAAACGTGACAAGGTCATCATTGCTCAAGCACTTGCGGCCATTGAAGAAGGGGCCTCTCCTAAAGTTTGGCTATCTATGTTGAAATAATTAATGTTGTTTTGGTAAGTTAGGAATTCCATGATCAGCTCTTGCACACCGCTGANGTATCCTCATTGCACGCAGTAGAGTGGTCTTGGATCCTTCTTCCTCATTTCATTTTGTTTCGGCTAGCCTCTATGTAGAGTTCGCCCTAGGCCAATTCTAACTATAGCATAAGTGCTGTNGTATCCAGAGACGGGCAACCTTCCTCATGTGCGGACCAACCTAAGACATGGGACCTGGTGGCGATAAGGCTTCCCTATGATGGGTAAGGCCGTAACATTAGAGGAATGACCTAAAACAGGAACTGCAGCCAATATGCAAACTAATAACTCAGGCCTAGACTAGCCTTGCCTTAGTAATACAGACTTCTGCCTTAATAAAATAAAAAGGGGGAAATGTAGACAGCTGTGAGCAATCACCATTACAGGATGGCGTTGGCTTCTGTTGTTCATAACTATAAACATTTAATGTGCGCAAGTGCAAGAGTGAATTCGCGTCAAGTCACGACCCATCCCGGGGTGTACTTTTGAAATTATGAGCAAGCAGCCAATCAGGTGCAGACACGCTGCACTAGACATATATAAGCTGCACCATTTCTGGGGCTCGGGGTCTTCCTCACGATGAAGCAATAAAGCTTTGCCACAGAAGAATCCAGTTGTCCGAGTGTGTTCTTGCTAGCGAGATCTTAGCTCGGGACATCAGACCAATAATAGACTGTGAATATCTGCATCTGCCTTAGTCAAGTGCTGCCACAACCTCTCAGGGGGCAGCAATACGAGGCTCCTGTCTGCAAGCACTTCTTGGCATCAGCAATAGTGTCAGGGTGTTTTAGTGTCTGCACATTGGATGGATCCCTAGGTGGGGTGGTCTCCAGATGACCTTTCCTTTGGTTTCTGCTCCATTTATTGTCCCTGCCTTTCCTTTAGACAGGAGTAATTCTGGGTTAAAATTTTTGAGATGGGTGGTGGCCCCTTCCCTCCACTGGGGGCCATGTCTACCTACTACAGGTGATCTCTTCAGGTTCTATCTCCCCTTTGTTGGGTATTTTGGCTAATGTCATCCCTATTGGATTCTGGGAGCCTCTCACATCCCTGGCATCTGGGACTTTCTAGTGCTTCCCCCTGTTCCCCACCCCCTACTGCTACTTATTATTCATACTCCTAGCCCTCTAGATATCTCTCCTGTCTTTTCCCATACCTGGTCTTGGCCTCCATCCCCCATCCCCCATCCCCTCTCCCATCCAGGTCCCTTTCTCCCTCCCTCTGCCTCCTATGATTATTTTGTTCTGCCTTCTAAGTGGATTTGACACATTCACACTTTGGCCTTCCTCCTTGTCCAGCTTCATATTTTCAGTGAGTTATATCATGAGTGTTCTGAGTTTCTGAGCTAATATCCACTTATCAGTGAGTACATACCATGTATGTCCTTTTGGGTCTGGGTTACCTCACTCAGGGTGATATGTTTTTAGTTCCATCCATTTGCCTACAAAATTTATGAAATTGTCATTTTTAATAGCTGAGTGGTATTTTATTGTGTAAATGTACCGTATTTTCTGTATCCATTCTTCTGTTGAGGTATATCTGGGTTGCTTCCAGCTTCTGGCTATTATTAAGGCTGCTATGAACATAGTTGAGCATATGTCCTTGGTATGTATTGGAGCATCTTTTGGGTATATGCCTTGTAGTGGTACAGCTGGGTCTTTAGGTAGAAGTATTTTCAATTTTCTGAGGAACTTCCAGATTGATTTCCAAATTGGTTATACCAGCTTGTAACCCCAACAGCAATGGAGGAGTGTTCCCCTTTCTCCACATCCTTGCCAGCATCTGCTGTCACCTGAGTTTTTGATCTTAGCCATTCTGCCTGGTGTGAGGGGTGAAATCTCAGGGTTGTTTTGATTTGTATTTCCCTGATGACTAAGGATGTTGAACACTTCTTTAAGTGCTCAGCCCTTCAGTTTTCCTCAGTTGAGAATTCTTTGTTTAGCTCTGTGTCCCATTTTTAATAGGGTTATTTGGTTTTCTGGAGTCTAACTTCTTGAGTTCTTTGTATATATTGGGTGTTAGCAGTCTATCAGATGTAGGGTTGGTAAAGATCTTTTCCCAATCTGTAGGTTACCATTTTGTTCTATTGACAGTGCCCTTTGCCTTACAGAAGCTTTTCAGTTTCACGAGGTCTCATTTGTCAATTGTTGTTCTTAGAGCCTGAGCCATTTGTGTTGTGTTCAGGACATTTTCCTCTGTGCCAGTGTGTTTGAGGTTCTTTCCCACTTTCTCTTCTATTGGAGTTAAAGAAGTGGAAGCAGTTGGTTTATAGATATATAGATACAGAAATGAATGAGAGAAATAGAAATGAATGAGGGGAGAGAGAGAGACAGACAGACAGACAGAGAGAGAGAGAGAGAGAGAGAGAGAGAGAGAGAGAGATTAATATTAAGATTGAGATTTTTGACTTCTCCAAAGAGATCTTATTCACTTGGATCTGCAGCAAGATTTATGCATCTAATATTTTTGTTGTTCACTGACAATTTCTTTAATCAATCAATGGAGTATGGTCTTTGGTGGTTACAAATTTGATAAGGTTTTGACTGTTAAAAATCTATAGTGAATGTGAAAGCCATGATGAACATAGCAGTGTTTCTCTCAGATAATTCCAAAAGCTCTTAGCAGTTATTTCCAACTTTCCTAATGCTGAGACCTTTTAATAAAATTCAATATGTTGCAGTGACCTCCCAACCATAAAATTGTTTTTGTTGTTACTTCATAATTGTAATTTTACTACTGTTATGAATTGTAATGCAAATATTTGATATACAGAATATATGATATACAGGATATCTGTTATGCAGGATATATGATATGCAGGATATCTGATATGTAGTATATATGATATGCAGGATATGTGCAATCCCCTGAGAGGTCAAGACCCACAGGATAAGAACCACTTAAGACTTAAATTGGCTTAAGTGGCTTAAGGTTACACAAAGAACATGGGGTTTTTCTCAGTATGCTTTGATGTTCAGATTTGCTGGTAAACAGGGAGTCCTGGTTGACAGACATGAATATAATGTACTTGGGTCCACTTGAGGGCAGGGCTGGTGTCATGTCTGCTTTAATAAGCATCCACAATCCCTGTCACTTCAAAGGACAGACTACATGGAGAGGGTAACAAGGACCTCAGTGTAAGTGCTTCAGAGTGCTCAATGATCACTATGTATGAAAAATCCAGGTATTAGAGATGGGAAAAAGACACACCCAGTGGCCTGAGGAGGAGGATCCGAATATGGTGAGTGGTATCATTTCCAGCCATCAGTGAATGTTCAAAGGAAGATTGGAGAAGACTTGTTTGCTGGGGGTAGCCTTTCTTTGTAATTTTCCCCTTGGCATGCCATGTTCAAAGAATGATTGGGGATAGGGGAATAATGCTTTCAACAACCATACAGAAAAACTTCAAGTTAACCCTTGGCTAAAAGAAAAAAAATATAGTTTCATGTTGAGTTTCTTTTCTTTAAATTAAGCTCAATAACTGATTCATCAAAATGAACATTTTTAGATCCAAATGTGTTGCTTCAATACATGCATGTTTCAATACATAATGTTTAAATCATGCTAAATATATCCACCCCCCCTAACCACTTATCATTTCTTTATAGGAGAAATATTCAAAATACTCTTTTCTAGTATATACAGCATATTATCATTATCTGTACTCAGTCTGTGATGGTTATGAAACCTTAAAAATCCCCGTTTCTATCTAAATGTAACTTAATACACATTGTTCTATCTTTTTCCATCTCTCTCCTATATTTACTCTTTGAGTTTCTGGCAGTGGATCAACTATCTTGTGTTCCCACTTAGGATCACATAGATTGCTCATCTACTCTCACATTACTTAATATCCTGTAGTTTTATTCACTCTGTCCCCAGTGGCAAGATTTCATTCTTTTAAAAGTTTAATAGTATTCCATTGATGAAGGTCCTTTCCATTGCTGAAAGCAACGTGTGTAAGTCTCCAAATACTGTATTGAAATCTACCTCTTCTTTTATGTCATAAACATTTTCAGTATAAATCTGGATGCTGTGATACAGAGTATATACATTATATGTGTGCGTATGTAATATGTATGTGTATAAATATGCATATGTATTTAAAATGACTACTTCTTATTGAACTGAGACCTTTATCATCATAAAAGGCCTTCCTTATTCTTCTTTACATTTTTTACTTTTACTTTGCTTGTTTTTTTTTTCTTTTTACTTTTATAACGCATTTCATTTTGTCTATTTTATCTGATGTAAGTATAGCACATTTGTTTTCTCCTGGATTCTATTTGCATGAAGTATCTTATTCTGTCCCTTCAGTTCCAGACCATGCATGTCCTTAGAGACAAAGAAACTTTCTTATAGTGAAAAGGATTCTAATTCTGTATAATCTTATGTGGTGATTCTGTTCCTATTCAAATTCTTATTGAGAAAGAGGTTTCTTTTATAAAATGTCATACTAAAGGCTGAAATAATTGGACTTGTTGTACATAGATATGTCCATAAAAGTGTTTTTGTACATTTATATCAACTCTAAGGAAACTATAAATGTTATCTATATTATTATATTTAAAGTGAAGTGTCCCTTCATAATTATATTGTAGGTTTTTAATAGAATATTTAAAATATTAATAAAGTATTTAAAAGATGGAATATGATATTCAATATACTTATATCTTATATAATGATTTTTATTATTTATGGCTTTAATTTACTATGGTTTTGTGTCTTTAGCTTGGTTGTAAAGATATAATGTTTCTAACTCATAAAAAGGAACATTTTTTATAAGCAATGTATGGCTGGAATACACAGGCACCCCCCCACACACACACACATATACACACATTCATGCATGCACATGCACAGTCCTGGAACTTGGTTTAATAAGCCTTGCTCGATATCAGTTCATCTACTTCTAGTCTTTTAAATTGAAATTTTTAATCCATTTACATTTAGCGTCATTATCAATAAAATGTCCTTATTACAACCACTTTTAGCTTTTTTCAAGTTTTATTATCATCCTCTTCTTTCTCTTCCCTCTCTTTTTGTCTTCTTTGTTTTTGGTCTTCTTTGGTAGCATAGCCTGTGTTTGCCTGATGTGCACCACAAAAGGCTATGGGGCTTTTGAAGCACAGGGCTGTTATGTTAATGACTTGTCAATGGGACCTTAGCGAGGTGGGTGGAGAGAGAGATTGGAGGCCAGGCCAGAGAGTGTGTCAAGATGAAATGAGAATACCCCACTGGTGCCATGTGGACCGCCGGTGCTGTGCATGTTGCAGGAATCTGCTGTACTATTTTAATAATTCCTGTAGCACTTTGTGCTTAACTGATTTAATCTATCAGTGTATTTTGATGTGTTCCTTATTATGTTTTATTTTGATGTTTCTTTTATCATACTGTGTTGCTTATCTTATGCAACATATTTTATCCAAATATGAAAAGCATTCTGGGTAATCCCCCACTGATTCACTCCACATCTCTTACTCCCATTAATTCACTCTGTTCCTCTAGAGTGCTTTGCTGTTACTTCTGTGTCACATGTATATTCAAGATTTTATGTATCGTTATAAACCCTAGGACCCAAATGTAAAGAAACCATGTGCTTATTTGTAGTACTAAAAGAGAATGAATTACCTTAATATGATGACATCTAGTTGAACCCATTTTTCTGCAAATAGCACACCTATTACTCATTCTTCTTTGTGGCTGAAAAGGAAAGCCCTTGTATACCACATTTTGTTTGACCCTGCCTCTGTTGATAGACATCCATGTCAGTTCCAAATTTTAGGTATTGAAAACAGTGCTGTACATAAACAATGATGCACAATTATCAGAGTGATATATTGTCTTAGTGACAAATATATCCCCAAGAATATCTTGAAGTATATTCCCAAGAGTGCTGTAGTATGCCATAGGGTAAGCCCAGTTTGAGTTTTTTAAGGAGACTTCATATACTGTCCATAGTAGTTGGATTAGATATTTTGGTTAACATTTAAAAATTGTTTCCATCTCTTTGCTAAGTTTCTGTGTTCAAAGACTGACCCATTTTCTTGAAACTCCGAATTGCTGTAAAGCAGCTGTTTAAAATTCCATGTTCACCTGAGCTAGTTATGAATGGGTCAGCTTCTAGATTTTTACTCTGACCCTTAGCTTTCCTGGAAGCTCTTAATGCTTGCTGGGTAACATCATTCTGGCATTACAGGATTGAGGATTTATTATTTTCAGTCTCCACAACCTGGCTTTGTTGGTACCTCTCTCTCTTTTCAGAAAAAAATCTAAGTAGATTGCCTCTAAGCCTGGTGTCATATCTACCATTCCCAAAACAAGTGCTACTATGTGTCCACCTTTCTTACAAGTGTTCCATTTCTGTGTTGTCACAATTTCAGCACTAAAGGACAACCAGCTTTGTCCCAATTCTCCAGTTAGTGGGTTCATTAGGACTAAGGAAACCACTTAAAATTGATAGTATAGCACTGGAAATATCTCTCTGGTGTGTAGTAGGCTAAGATATCTTGCCTTGAGTCATTGGATTATAGTCTGGTACTATATGATTTGGCTTAGTTCCAGTCCCTTATACCATCAATACAACAAACTTGTGTCACATGCTGAGGCCACACCATTGTTATAGCTTACATAGTGCTGAAGTAGATCTATGACCCCAAATGGCTGTGATGAGCTACAAGTGAGGCTGACTAGAATCAAAGTCTAATGGATGAGGACTTTGGGTAACTTTCTAACAAAAGATCTGTTCCAGAGGCTCTGTCCTTGGGCACTGGCATGGAAACGAAGGTCATTCCAATATTATCAGTGTTAAGCTTTAGCTGTGTGGCTTTGAGTTGCAAGGCAAAATTCTGAGTTAATTGCTTTACCCAAACTTCAATAAGCAGAGTCTTGATCTGTGTTATGTTGGTTGAATTTGGAATAATATAGAATTAGACAGACCATTGACCACTCTACCCCACTGATGCTAGACCAGTGGCTCTTGTGTCTTACAGCTGCAAAGACCTACACAGTTTCAGTGATGTAACCAGCTCCTTACTGTGGCTTGTGAGATATAAACTGGAGTTTCAGGTCAACATATCTGACTCTTTGGTACCAACAGCTAAGCTCAGGCATCTGACTCAATAAACTAATTTTAAAAGATGCATAATAGTGGAAAGGAAATGAATATGAAGAGATAAAGAACTGAATGACCTCAAGTTTGTCTTTCAGATACTGATGCAGATGTCATATTTAAGAATTGGATCAGGAGAACAGGAAGTAGACATAATTAGGCAGTTCTTGTCAAGCCATAGTGTCATTGACTATTATGTCAGTTCTGGCTCTGAAAGGTAACCTGAAAAATGTGTTGCCATTGCCATCCCTTGAGGGGAGCAATCTTGTTCCCATGAGATGATTGTTTCTGCTACAGGATTTAGCCTCCCTCTTACAGACACTTATAGATAAGTGTCCTCATTTGGGGGCTTCTAGACCCTCATTGCTTTATATGTAGTAAGTAGTATACCACAGAAGTAGTATGCTACACGGGTAGTATCGACCTTGTGTTTAGATTTTCTTAACTCCCATGCAATAGAGAGTTATCCAGTTCTTGAGGTACAGTTCACAAAACTATCACTTTTCTAGAATACTTAATGCTAGTGACAGTATTGAGCATAATCACAAACATGGGACATTTGAACAGAGCTAGTCTGGGATTTTTATGACAGTTTTGGCTAAGATTCTATACTTGGCAAAAGGACTGTGACCTGAATGCTTTGAAGTAAATTGTGTGTGATGTCCCTTTGACCACAGAACAAATGACTGTGTACAGTGTGCTCCCTTAAGAATGATACACACTTCTCTAAACTGGTATTAAAGATGGTTTATGAGTTTCTGTAACTAAAATAATCTCTCTGTGTTATAGTTTAAAAATAGAATGTTTCACTTATAACATAGATCAACTGATAAAATAATGGCTGCCTACTTGAAGAAATGTTACACTCCATTGCCAAGATGGGTATTAAGAATGTAAAATAGATTAAGACATTTCCTATGGGTCTGTAGTGATGGCTCAATGGTTAAGTATATTTGCTGTTCTTTCAGAGCACTCAAGTTTGATTCCCAGAACTCACACGTAGCTTACAACTGTCTGTAACTCAAGCTCCAGGGGATCCAACACCTTCTGGGGTTGAACTCTGAGGTCATGTGGGATAAGCACTCATATACATTTTTTTTTCTTTTTAAGAAGACATTTCTTTCATAGAGATAAAGAACTCGGTGTTTGTCGTCCCCTGATACTATCAAGCTTTGGAAGAGGATTGTTACCGCTGAGCTTCCTGCAAAATTGTGCACAGTAATTTCTTCATGAGCCTGGAAAGTTGGGGAAATAACATACACTCTCATTTAGCTTTCTGCCTCCCGCATTTCTGATCTCCTACAGTCAGCTCACAATCACTGTTCAAAAAGGATGTCAATTCACTTTCTATTTCACTTTAGAATTTGTGAGGGTCTTCATGGGCTTCAGATATTTCTCTAATCAGCATGCCCGAGAGCAAAAAAGAGTGAGAAAGGAGAGCCAGAGCAAGGAGAACAGAGAATTGGTTTAAAAGCCAGGGTTACATAAATGGTGTTTCCTTCTTTGACTTGTATGCCCTCATTAGCTTTGAAAAAAATGTAAGTTGGTACTGGAGGAACTTGTTTGATATATATATATATATATATATATATATATATATAATTAATCATCATGTATAATTTAGAATGTAAACAAAATTTAAAGAAGACAAAAAAATACTCAATAAACCATCATTACCAAATAATGCATTTTTAGGAAATTATATCATTTCTTAATGAAATATATCAGTCTCAAATGTTTTCTTGCTGTTGCTATATTTTTATTTCCATTGTGTTTTTCCTCCATATATGTTTAGCACTGTCATTTTCACATTTCATTAAAATGTGTCATGTGGTATGCATAACAATGATTTCTAGGGCTGTAATGTTGTTATACTATATTCAACTTCTTCATTATTGTCCGACACTGATATTATATTTAACTTCTCACTGTTGGAAGGAGTTTTGAATTATAAGCACTGCATACAAATTCTTTTGAAGACATCTGTTATTATTTCACAGGAATTATTGTACAATTATTAACTAGTGCAATTATTTGGTGAAAGTATATTTGGACTTTCAAAAGTCTCCATTAAAAAGTACACAAATATTAAGCACACAGCTTGACAACATTTATCAGAGGAACATAACTGTGGAACCAATACCTAATGCCCAAATTGGAGACCTAGAGACCAGACATCTCCTGAAAGGCAATCTCTTTTTTAAAAAACAAAACAAGACAAAAAAACCAAATCAACCAACAAACAAAAATGAGGACAAGAAAGGGGAGGGAATCTAGGAGGAGGAGTGAATTGGAAAATGAATATGATCAAGATGTGGTATAAAAAATTGTCTGAGAATTTATAAAAATGTTATAGTACAAAATACTAATAACCCTTATGAACCCATTTTCTCTACTCTTAACCACCACAGAGGTAGTCATCAAACTGACATTTAACACAATTAATTCATTTTACTCATGTTTTAACTCAATATAAATAGAAACACTCATATGCCATGTACTCTAACTTGGTTCATTTTTCTCAACACTGTGCTATTTGTGTAACTTCTACCTGTAGCTGGTAGTGGTCATTTGTTATTTCTCATTTCTGGCTGGTATTCCATGGTGTACAGGCATTTATTTATTTGCTTTTCACTTAGCTACCACTAAGAATGGTGCTGCTATGAAGATTCTATAACATGTTTGCTTGTTTGTTTCTGGCAACATACATAAACACTTCCATTTAATATTCATGTACCTATGGACAGAATTGTAAGGTCCAAAAGATGGCCATATGTTCAACTTCAATGGAGACTTTCAAAAGAATTTCCAAAGCACTCATAGACAGTCTGTCATTCAGAAAGGTTCTTTTCTCTCTAATCCCAACACCATGTGAGATTCCAAGTGCAACTCTTCACTACAGTAGGAATCATTCATTTTCAAAAAAAAAAAAAATGACAGGAGTTTGAGACATGACTCAGTGGTTAAGAGCACTGGCTGCTTTTCCAGAGGTCCTGAGTTCAATTCCTAGCAACCACATGGTGGCTCACAACCCTTTAAAATGAAATCTTACACTCCTTATTAACTTTAAGGTGTATATGCAGACAGAGCATTCATACAAATAAATATAGCCTTTAAAAAGTATCAGGCATGGTTGCCTACACCTTCAAGCCTAGTACTCAGGTAGGCAGAGGCAGGGGTTGGCATAATGAAGACTCAGTCTCAAAAAAAAAAAAAAAAAACAGAAAAAAAATTGACCAATTAGGCAAAAATTATAGTTTCTTGTTATTGTTTCAATTTGTATTTCTTGATTGTCAGTGAACTTCACAAAAAAGGAAGAAACATAAATAGCTCAATAAAGCATGTAAAAAAAAAGTTCACATCATTTCCAAGTTGGAGCTATTGAAATATGTGTCTTGTTCTTATCATCTCTGAAAGCTTTGCTTTATATTAACAAATCAAGGAAGATTTTAAATAATAGTTCTGAAAGCAAAAATGCATATGCTCAAATTAATGCAAGAGTAAGGCTTCTATTTTTAATTTGTTACTCACTAATCAATTTTACTGAGCATGCATTTTGCTTAAGTATATGTGAAATAGAAATAGGGACCATTATGGAGACAAGAAATTGTAGTTTTTCATGGTATTCCTTTTAGTAAAACTTTCAAAACTTTATATTGATATCTCAGGTTTTATTTCTATAATCAGTTATAAACAAAGTTGTCTCACATCTAATATCTTACGTGCTACATGCTATAGTGGACATATCACTCAGGATATATAGACACTCCACAAGTGAATTGTATTCCATCAACCCCATAGATCCCCAAGTGACTCTCTGTAGATATTCAGTGCCATGATCTATGCCAGTCACATGACCAATAATACAGTAAGAGACTTGGGACTTGAGAAGGAAAACAAATAAAAATGTCTGGAGGAACAGGCTGCACTGAAGCTTGAAAGCTTTTAGGCTGTTCCTCACCACTTAAAGCTGAATTGGATGCACAGGGGCACACAGGTACTAAGGCAAACAGAGGCTTGCTACAAAGCATAGAAAATAGGAGAAGTGTATAGGAAAAGCTTATTTTGAATGTTGGCAAGAGAGTATTAAGTCAAAATAAGATGGAAAAGTGGACTGAAGTTAGACATGATTTAAACAGCACCAAGTCCCTCCACCATTATAAAAGTCTTTCCTCTAGTCTAGAGAGAAATTGGCGCTATGGACTATGAATATCAGCCTAGGTTGGTGGACCTAACTTATAACTTCAAACAAACAAAGTTAGGAATCTTGCCATTGTGAAGGAAGTGATCTGGGATGGCATATGTCAATACTAAGGACAGGCTGAGCGAATCTCAAGTGTTCTGTTTGAAAAGTAAGGAAAAACTAAAGGCAAAACAAAGAGATTCTTGGCTATAATGAAAGAATCTGAGGAAAGCTGATCGTCAGTAGCTGTTTCCTAACTGGGAAAAGGGCTGACTATGGGAAGCAGAGAGGCAGTGGGTAAGAGGATCAAGGAAACTTCTAAGCATTCTGACAAACACACCCTAAGAGTCAGATTAGGCTGTAATTTCTTTTAAGAGTGCTGTAGATTGGCAGGGCTTCCCTTTGCATAGATGTGCATGCCCTGAACAGCTTGTGGCCAAATCCTTTCCCTTGTGTTTACTTCATCCCACCAACCCTCCACACACATAAACCTGTGCCCTGGCTTAGAGCCCAGCAAAAGAAAATCCGCACCTAACTGTGAGCAATGCTCATTGTGTGGTATTCCACAGGTTTATTTTTTTTAATGCTATTCAATTTCTCTAAGTACATCAAAAGAACTGGCACAAGAGTGGGAATTGTTTTCTTCTTGGAATCTGACCCACCACAGGTGAGGCAGTGGGGAGGGTTGGTTCCAAGTACAAGGAATAAAGGGGAACACTGTTTATAGATAATTTAGAAATAATAATGATTCCAAGTAGTCATGTCTGCTTTATTTTCACCATGCACTGGCAGTTCTAAACAATTTGCTGAGAACATAGCCCTACTTGCAGAGAAAGCTCATGTTGCTATGGTTACTGTACAAGTTTTAATACTGTAATATATGAGTGCACTTTAAGATAGTACTTTGGATTGCTTACTTCAGTCAACATGGGAAATGACAAGGAATTGAATTCCCAGATTTCCCAGTCAAGGAGCCAATTTGACACATACCAACTCAGTGATAGCATCTGCTTATTTCTAGAAGAGATAGAGGTTTAAATACCTTGGCAGTCACAATGAAGGAAATTACAGTCTCCACCTACTGTGTTTGGGCCTATTGCAACATTTAAAGTGTACATTCAAAATAAGCAATGATAGCCAAATGGTTTTAAAGAAGAGAAACAACAGAAAAGACTTACTTCCATTCTGTTAGTCAACAACTCGAATCTCTCTCTAAACCTGAGGTTCTCATGTACCCCAATTTATTTATCCAAAAGGACAGGAATGTAAATATAAATTATTAATATGTAACATTTGTCTACTATTATTCTGATTTTTATATTTTATTACAATAATATAAAAAATGTTCAAGAAACCAATCAATGTCTATGTTTCTTCTCTAGAAGGTATTATTATTATTATTATGCTTAAAAATAATTTTGTCAGGAAACAAGCTGCTGTCAATATACAGGTGAGACACCAAAGGTGAGCAGTGATTTCTTCATAGGAACCCCAGGGAAGGCTAGTCCTAGAAATTCAAGGACACCCTTAGTCACAAGATGTCTCCATATCCCAGCTGGGAAGGGTTTGGAGACACCAACTAATCAGGCCATGCCCACCTGCAGCAACTTTGTTCTCAATTCTTCTGGGATAAACATGACAAGCCTCCCATGGAGAAACTATCTGTACATTTAAAACACCTGAACAGGTTCCCCAGGTGCCCAGATTCCAGAAGAAGAGCTAGCACCTTAATTCTGAATTCCCCAAGGAAATTTACAGGCCCAGCTACAAGAATCCAAGACACCAGAGGGCCATCAATAGCATATTTCTCATGTGTCCCCCACTCTCCCTACAACTTCTAAGTCACACATTAACAGGATTCCTTCATCCCTAGCAATGCAAGACAATGCCCTCACCAGTCATTCCCCTAGCTTTGGGGAATCAGACAGCCTGATTGTAAGCAAGTACTATGAGCTACTACTCATCAACCTGGAGGCATAAAACTTCTTCCTCAAAAACCTAAAGGTACTCCTATTTTGCAAGGTGAGCATAAATTTTCCTCAGAGCTCCCACCATGCTTCATGTTTCTGTCTTTTTAAGGTGTTAATAACTCTTCTAATAAAGGCCATACTAGAAAGGAAATCCACCTTACTGACACCCTTAAACCTCAAATCTGAGACCTCTCCGGGAGCTGCATACTCAAGAAGTGGGAGTGGGTGGGTAGGGGAGCAGGGGAGGGGGGAGGGTATTGGGAACTTTTAGGATAGCATTTGAAATGTAAATAAAGAAAATATCTAATAAAAAGAAAGAAAAGAAAAAAGAAAAAAGAGAGCAGAGCCTGAAGCCCTATTAGACCCACTAAGGCCTCATAGTCTTAATATGAAAGAAAGCTATATGCTAGACAAGGAAGGCAACTTCTAAACTAGGAATAGAGCCTAAATGAGACCATTCAATATGTAAGATTAGAGGGTCCAAGCCTTCACTCTAGCAGCCAATACAGAAATAAATAAAAGATCTCTTTTATATATAACCAGGACACACATGCACATTAGTATAAAAATATTTGAATTCCTATGGATAATGAAGTATTTTTATTCTATTTCAACTTAAAAAATATTAGTTGTGAACCAGTAAATTCATTTCACAGTCCAATGTTCAGTTGTGAGCTAATGTTTAACTGTATGTCTTCAATCTCAGCACTAAGGAAGCAGAGGAAAGTAAATCTGTGAGTTCTAGGCCAGTCTGGTTTACAAAGTGAGTTCTAGGACAGTGAGGACTACACAGAGAAACTCTGTCTTTTAAAAGACACAAACAAACCAACCAACCAACCAAAAAAAAACATTGTGTAAGAAGGGGACACCTTGACCTTCTGACATATGTATAACAGTCTTACGTTTGTTCTTTTAATCTGGAGAAAACCTCAGTGATTCAGGTATTACTAGTTATCTTGTGTACTAAAGCAGCCTGAGCCCTGACTTTACTAGGAGCCAAAATCAAGAATGGAGAGGGTACCTTTGTTGAGGAACACTCAAGTTTAGAACTTTATTTATCACTATAATAAAAAGACAATAGAAACTTGAAGGAATAGCTTTACAGAAAGGAAATGATATACTATATCATTACACCTGATAGGAAACAGTATTTCCATAGGGACAATAATATAAACATCTTCATTTTCTTCCCACAGAATCAACATATAGAAAAGGCAAGGATTTAAAGGATATAGATACAGAGACAAAATTCAGAGCTAAGATGAAAGGATGGACTATTCAGAGACTACCCCATCCGGGGATCCATCCCATCATCAGCCACCAAACCCAGATACTAATGCCCATGCCAGCAAGATTCTGCTGAAGGGACCCTGATATAGTGGCCTCTTGTGAGGCTATGCCAGTGCCTGGCAAACACAGAAGTGGATGCTCACAGAAAACTATTGGATGGAACACAGGGTCCCCAAATGGAGGAGCTAGAGAAAGTACCCAAGGAGCTGAAGGGGGCTGCAACCCTGTAGGTGGAACAACAATATGAACTAACCAGTACCCCCTGAGCTTGAGTCTCTAGTTGCATATGTAGCAGAAGATGGCCTAATCGGCCATCATTGGGAAGAGAGGCCCCTTGGTCTTGCAAACATTATATGACCCAGCACAGGGGAAGGCCAGGGCCAAGTAGTGGGAGTGGGTGGGTAGGGGAGCAGGGGTGGGGAGGAGGGTATAGGGAACTTTCGGGATAGCATTTGAAATGTAAATAAAGAAAATAATAATAAATAAATTTAAAAAAAAACAAAAAATGGGGTACAGAGATAAACAAAGAATTCTCAACTGAGGAATACTGAATGGCTGAGAAGCAGCTGAAAAATTGTTCAACATCCTTAGCCATCAGGGAAATGCAAATCAAAATAACCCTGAGATTCCACCTCACACCAGTCAGAATGGCTAAGATCAAAAATTCAGGTAACAGCAGATGCTGATGAGGATGTGGAGAAAAAGGAACACTCCTCCATTGCTGGTGGGATTGCAAGCTTGTACAACCACTCTGGAAATCAGTTTGGCAGTTCCTCGGAAAATTGGACATAGTACTACCGGAGGACCCAACAATACCTCTCCTGAGCATATACCCAGAAGATGTTCCAACTGGTAATAAGGACACATGCTCTACTATATTCATATCAGCCTTATTCATAATAGCCAGAAACTGGAAAGAACCTAGATGTCCCTCAACAGAGAAATGGATACAGAAAATGCGGTACATTTACACAATGGAATACTATTCAGCTATTAAAAACAATGAAGTTATGAAATTCTTAGGCAAATGGATGGATCTGGAGGATATCATCCTGAGTGAGGTAACACAGTCACAAAAGAACACACATGATATGCACTCACTCCAAAGTGGATATTAGCCCAGAAACTTAGAATACCCAAGATACAATTTGCAAAACACATGAAACTCAAGAAGAAGGTAGACCAAAGTGTGGATACTGCATTCTTCTTTAGAGTAGGGAATAAAATACCCATGGAAGGAGTTACAGAGACAAAGTTGGGAGCTGAGACGGAAGAAAGGGCTGTCCAGAGACTGCCCCACCGTGGATCCATCCCATAATCAACCACCAAATGCAGACAGTATTGCATATGCCAGCAAGATTTTGCTGACCGGTCCCTGATATAGGTGTCTCTTGTGAGGCTATGCCAGTGCCTGCCAAATACAGAAGTGGATGCTCACAGTCATTTATTGTATGGAACAAAGGGCCCCCCAATGGAGGAGCTATAGAAAGTACCCAAGGAGCTGAAGGGGTCTGCCATGCTATAGGAGGAACAACATTATGAACTAACCAGTACCCCCCCTCCCACCAAGCTGTGTCTCTAGCTGCATATGTAGCAGAAGATGGCCTAGTTGGCCATCATTGGGAAGAGAGGCCCCTTGGTCTTGCAAACTTTATATGCACAGCGGAATGCCAGGACCAAGAAGCTGGAGTGGGTGGGTTGGGGAGTAGCACGGGGTGAAGGTACAGGGGACTTTTGGGATAGCATTTGAAATGTAAATGAAGAAAATATCTAATAAAAATTGTTTAAAAAACATTGTAAATACTCCAAACATATATGTCAATACATTAAAAAAAAGTTTAGGCATGGAGGCTCAGTCTTACAAACTCAGTGGTAGAGAGCTCTGGAACAGTGGAAGAGGTCTTGTCTCATCTTTTTCTACAGAGAATGATGGGTCCAAAGGAATGACTAACAAAGCTGTCTTCTGTTACACACACACACACACACAGAGAGAGAGAGAGAGAGAGAGAGAGAGAGAGAGAGAGAGAGAATAAAATATTTATACTCCATTTGGGAACGTGGAAGGAATAGAATATTTGCGACAGTATTTGTAGAATATTTTTTAGCATAAATTGACTTTTTAGACCATTTTACTGAATTTTTCTGATTTAAAGAAAATTTAAAATCTAACAATAACCATGATACTAATAATTAGTGTAACTTCGAAGTTAATGATTTTATCCTCTTGAACTCCAAATGTGAATCAATAGTTGAGATCTAAATTATTATAGTGTTTTCAACTTATTTCTTCCTTATCCCCTTGGTGCCATTTGCCAGCATCTAAAACAGTTTTAATAGACTATCCATTCATAGAGGAAATTTAAACCCATGTTAAATAAAAGTTAATCAACGTTGGAGTGACAAAGATGACCCATATCACTTTGACAATATATCATGTTCTGTATTTGGCCAGTGTCAGTAACATTATTCTGCAGATGGGAAAAACCACTTTCTATTGTAGCTAGCACTTCCAGAACCTCCAGAGAGAATGCTTTGTAGGGAAAAGCTCAAGATCTGTGTTAGCAATGTCAGGTGATAAGCAGCCAGGACTTCTATGGTCAGTGTGGCCAGGTCTAATGGAATGCTGGCATCAAAATAGACTTCAGCAACTGTCTAGCACCTTGCTTCTCTACATCGGGGCCTAAGGGCAGTAGCTGGAGCAGCATCTAGAACTTTTTAGAGATGTGCAACTTCAGACCATGGAGCTTCTGAGTCAGCATCCCCATTTTAAAAAAGGTCTCCTGTTGATTGTGCTGATTCATGTGCACATTAAGCTTTCAAAAGTATTGTCAATTCTAATCAAATGCCTCAGTAGGAGAACCTCCCTTTCTAGCATCTCTGCCCAGTTGTCTCCTTGTGTTTCCTGTGCTGAGAGAGGCGAACATTATTTAGGGAGGGAGACAATCTGCATTGCCTAGAAGAAAAACCAGTTTGCCCGTGCACTCAAGGTTGCCAGGTAGAGTAAGGCTGGAGAAGCCTCAGCAGTGATGGGGTCAGTTGAGATAAGAATCAGGACCACCACCTTTGTGCGAGCTCTGAGACAACAGTGCTTTGCACTAGAGACCAGCTAGAGGAAAGACCTGCCTGGAAAATGGGAGTTCAGCCAAGGGACAAATTTGCTGTGAGTAGCCAAAACAACAGGGCTGGCAGCAACTCAGAAAAGACAGCTAGCTTAGGTTAAAACAAAAGATGATAGAGATAAAAGGCTCTTTCTAAAAATTTTCTGAGCCTAGTAGGACAGCAGTATCTCTTCCCCTTTGACAAATTGCTGTTTAGTCTGTATAACCTTTTGAAATTAGCTTCATTGTCATGTGATTTATATACCACTCCATACAGCTCACTAAATTGAGGTGTACAATCCAACAATTTTAAGTATATACACACATGCATATAGTAAAAGTCAGCTTTAGATTTTCTACACTTGAGAAAGAGACCCTGGGCCCTTTAGCCATCACTTCTCATTTTCCCACACATCCAGATCAACCACTCATTTGCTTTCTCTTTCCTTGGACTTGCACATCCAATGACTTATTGATATAAGTAGAATCATATATTTCATATAACTAGAATTATACATGGTGCAGTCCCTAGTGACTAGCAGTGTTTAAGGTTTACCTGTATTCTTTCGTGCATTCCATTTCACAAACTAAATAGTACTAAAAGTGATATCTCTTCACCCTATTTCTAATGCACTGTGTCCTTCTCTCAAACAATTTAAACTCTCTACCCTATCTTGGTGTTGTATTGTGCAGTATTGTGTCTGTGTGTTTTTAAAACAAATGAACAAACAAACAAACACCTCCTTCAGCCTTCCATCTTGCTTACCCTGATGACAAACTGATAATGACATTCCCTTTCCTTGGTGTAATGCTAATCTTGGTTGTCAATTTGACTAGAGTTGTAATCAATTAAAATCCAAGCCACTAGGCACTCCTATGAGGTACTTTCTTGGTCAGATGATTTCAACCAGAGAGACCCACCATAAATGTATGCAGTCCCTTCTGGCAGCAGCCCAGAGAGGAGATCATAAAAGGAGAAAATTTTGCTTCTTCCTTGCCAACAAGTTCATCTAGTTCATCCTTTGCTAAAAGCAGAAACACCTTCTTCAGGATCCCATCATAAACTCTAGGAATCCTCTCTGTACTCAGCAGACAGACTGAGACAGCTGAGCCATCCAGTCTCACAGACAGGAAAGCTAGCACAGTTTATAGTCTCCCTCATGTAAAGACCAATATTTTCAGACTACCAGGGACATAGTGTAAGCCTATCCAGTCTTATATATTCTCTTAACTCTTTACCTTTAGAGAGAACCCTGACTCTCCCAGGAGGTCACCAGATTCTGAAGTCCATATCCTCCATTTTCTTCATTAGATCTTTGCTTTACCGTAAGATATCTTCTGGTGAAATCCTAAGATATACGGCAGATGAATTTTCTAAAACTCCCTGAATTTGCCTGTATTTTACTCTCAGATGTAGGTATTTGTTAGACTGAAGGACATTACGTATTTGTCTACGTGTAGGCACTCGTGCCATGGCGCACATTTGTAGAAGAGAACTAAGCTTTCTCTTTCCACCATGGGGATCCCAGGGATCAAACTCTAGTCATCAGGCTTGGGCTCAAAGCCATTTACCCTTGGAGACACATTGGCAGCTGCACTTTTGCCTTTGTCTTATTTTTTTCAAGCTGTGATACGCTTTTTTATTTGACATTTTTTTTTTAAATGATACTACTCCATTACTCAATCCAATGTCAATCCATTGATATCAAAGCATTTTGCACATGTGGCTAACAGTAGATTTAAGTAATCACAGTTATATTTAATAATCTATGTGGGCTTAAACTGATTCATTTAAAGGCCTTATGAGCAAAAGAACGGAAAAGAAATTTACCCCTGTATAGAACAGCAACAGTAACTGCATAAGAGTGCCAGGCTCAATTTCCTCATAGCCTGCCCTAGAGATACTGGTCTTGCTTGGCCAGTTCTATGATTAATGCAAAGATACGGTTATTGCCTATAGGTTCTATATTTTTGGTAGGATCATGGCAAATGCATTCTTTCTTTCTTTCTTTCTTTCTTTCTTTCTTTCTTTCTTTCTTTCTTTCTTTTTTTTGAGACCTTTCTCTTCCAACTCTTGTCAACACATTTTTATTTCAGAATGTTTTTTTTTTTAATTTCTAAGTGTTTTTATTACTAGGTTGTTCCCTTTATACAGTGCATTCTATTTACTTTGTTACAAACACAATATTTATTCCTACTAATTCCAAACTCCTTTTCCTTCAAAGTATCTCTCACTTCTGGAAATAACATTTTTCTGTTTATTTATCTAAGTTCCTGTGTCTCACAAGGAGAGTTTTCTTTAAATGCCTTTGGGCAGAAGTGAATAAATTACTGAAGTTCCATATGTTTGGAGACTGAAGAGATAGCATTGTAGGAGATCCTCTGAGTTCAATATATTTGTATGTTGCTCACTCTATGGGCATTTAAAGCCAGAATGTAGAAGGTTGAGTGTGTTTGCTTGTTTGTTTGTTTGTTTGCAGTCCAGGTTGGCTTTGAATATACCATCCTCCTTCCTGCCTTAGTTCCAGAATGCTAGAATTACAAATTTGGTCAACCATACCCAACTGTAAAAAATTTTCTCTCTGGAGATTTCAACTTATTTTGAAACATTGTAATGCATTGCATTCAAGATGAAAGAGTGAATTTTCTGTTTCACAGTCAGAGTTCCAATTAGTTTCTCCTATCTCCTTGCCATCATTTTACATTTCCTCAGTAGGTCACCAAAGCAGGCTGGGACCTCCTCCTCTGTGGCTTCTCCATGCATGATATGGTTAGGTACCACTTGCCTATTTTGTTACTGTGAATGCTTGCACATATTTTCTGTCTCCCAGAAATATGTTGAAAGATCTCACCTACAATTCTCGTTATTTATGATACTCTCTCCACTGTGATGAGTTTACACAATTTCATTATATCCCATCATGTTGGTGTTTGGAGGAAGAGGTGGTGAATTCATGGGAAGAATTCAACAAATTTACAGGAGAATTTGACTTCTTTATAGTTTGGATATCAACTGGTGATGTTGATGGTGATAGTGATGGTGACAAGGATGAGAAGTAGAAAGTAATCTTGTAGAGAAATATAAGATATACTAATTTTAAAATATCACATCCTGATACTAATTTATGAAACCTATATGGTTTCTCTGACCATCAGAACTAGGTCAGATGGAACACAATCCTCCCCATGAACTCATCCTGCCGGCGCCTTTACCCCCCTCATTCCTGGGTTGGTATCTCAGAACTACAACATTATCTCCCTTTTCTCTATCTTTGCATAGTTAGCTCCTGTTTCTGACTATTTCAAATATGCCTATATCAAAGTCCAAAAAGTGGTGTAAAATCAACCCCTCTGTATGTTATTACTTTCTGCTCTGTCCTTATACATTTATACCTCTTCAGTGTTCATTCATACTATACACTTGCAATGCACACTAACTGTATACGTTTCCAACAGAGTATTCATTCCATGGCATACATGTCTACATCTTCTTTTTATATCCCATTATATATTTTCTGATTCTGACCTGAAGGCAGTTATTGCTATGGTACACGTTTTGAAGTTACATTTCCCCTATATTCTTTTACCTGTTTCCATGTTTAAGGCAGTTCTTTCCTTTCAATTATTTGCCATTGCCTCCAGAAACCCATCATTCTCTTTTAGAAATCATAATTCTGACAGGTATTTTTCCATGTCAATATCAGAATATATATGCAATGCTCAAAAGTGTCAAATATATCAGCCAGGAAGCTACACAGAGAGTGCTGACCTTTTGTAGTCTGACTACTTGCAAAGAACCTCTGAAACAATCCCAGGAAAGTGCTATATTCATGGCCCTACTCAAGTCCATTCCTATTTGTTCCCTGCAGAGAAAGTCCTTAGCAATGTCTCACCACTCTTTAGTACGCACTTGCACACACATTTATGTGCACACACATGTACACACACACACAGACACACACACACAGACACACACACACAGACACACACACACAGACACACACCACACACATGGTGGAGAGACAGACATGCATGCAAACCCACTCTCAAGTATTCCTCCAGACTACACCACTTGGATCACCTATCTCTGTGTCATTCTGCTTCACCTGTCCCTTAACTGCCTGTGTAGATTGTTTTTGATAATCATTGCAGTATCACATGCTTCTGACTCTGAATTCAGGATTTGGTCTGAAATATCATAGTTTGTGTTCCCAAGATCATGCAGGAACATTTATTAGGAACAATTTTAGAAATCCATGCTCATGAGAGAGAAAATAATCAAAGGTGAGTAGGAGTCCCTGGCCTGTGAAATGAACTCAACAGAGCATCAGCCAACCCCTCAGGTAGCTATGGGCCCAGGATGGCCTTGAGGATGGCCTCAAGAAAGGACAAGATACTAAGGCCTTTGCCTTAGTACTTGTGAACTGTCAGTCACTGGATACAAAAGTTCTCAGGAAGGAGGTGAGATATTGGCTAAGGTAGTATTCTCCAGTGGACACAATCTAAAAATCTATACCAACAGCTGAAGATGGTCTGTACCTGATGAAAATGGTTTGCATATACAACACTTAATATCTGGAAGGAGTTAAAAAAAATGAGATCAACAAGTAACAACATCCTTCACAAATGAACTTTCCCAAAATCAAGTCAAATGCTTCCTGCACTGAAGTCAAGTTTTGTCACTCAGTCATGCCCAGGCCATAGGGATGTTACTAGCTGTCAGGTTACTAACTAGTATGTGCATTCAGATCAGTAAAGATAAAGAATTAGTCTGAGACAAAGAGAAGGAAAAATTGTACATCTCTGTGGTAACTCCTTTACTTAGAATAACATGTCTCCATTTTTTCACCCTTCCATTTTCTGGTTTTTATTAACACCAGGGTGCAAATAATCTTGTGCACACAGTTTGTGATCAATAAAATGTGTTTCGATAATGAAATGAATGATACAACCTTTTGAAAACCATTGCCCTACCCAAACACAGTGAAGAAAATGTGGAAATAAGAGAAAGTAAATTCCATACTTTATTGTTTCTAGTAGAGGCTTATAGCTTATTATCTTACATGTGCTGGATGGTGACTTCATTTGCATGATCAATAAGAAAACATATATGATTAAAGTCACCAAGCAGCACCCTCATCTACTTATTCTTCTAACTCCCTAGCATCTACTGCAGTTTGGGCTCCAGAAATACAAATGAAATTCCTGCTTTGGCTTGAGCCTCTGCTCAGTGTTCTCTACTCTCCCTGTGGGCTTCCAGGAACTATTGGTGCAGGTCAAGGCATATGTCTCTGACATTGATATTTTCAAAGCTTGTTATTTAAACAATGAAAACAAATAAGGAAAGACAAAAATAAAATATCCATTGAATGCATAGTATCTAAATACTATCTGTGCTATTTGCTAGACAGTGGACCATCCTATCAAGGGAAAGCTTCCAAACTAAAAGGGGCCCCATAGAGAGCTCACAGTACTTTCTTTCTCTTTCTGTCCAAGATGGTTAAAACTCTGCCTCTGACTTCCAGCTGAACTGTTGCAAAGCATCAGAGCTGTATCCTGCCATAGCCTAGGAGTTTTTCCAGCCTTCTGGAAGAAATTGTCCTTCCAGAACAATACCAGTGCTTCATACTTAACAAAATGACAAGAGCATCATGCTCAGTCAAAATATAAAATGAAGCTACATCTAAAAAGCTCTGTCATTTCACTTGACTCTCTTAATGTCCTCATTAGCACACATAGCATCCTATATTGCCAAAACTACTGAGGATCTGGTACACCCTACAGGCACCCTCCTCTTCCTCACTGCTGCTACTGCTACCATTGCTTTCACCACTGCAAAAGTTTCATCTCCTCCTGTGGCTAAGAATAGATTTACCATGCCAACTCCTAAGAGCAAATTACAATAAGCCCATTAATAGATTATAGCATCCTAGATGTAGGAGGTAATTGCAATTCAAAATGGGAACCCGACCTTTCTCTTCAGACCACAGGGTGTCAATAATTCCACAAACATGCCCTCTGGCTAATTTCTGGAAACAGCAGTAAAGTCCAAGATTATTGAATTCTTCACAAGGAAGATAATGTTTGCAATGCACACTTAGATCTCAAACTGATAACCACAAACTTTAGTTTGGAATTGCAAGAATCCCTTAACATCTAGTCCTGAGTACAATAAATTTCCGAGGCCTTAGGAATTTAAAATGTAGGCTATGATTTATTAGTCTAGTTCAGTTACTATAGGAATATGAAGAAATTGTTAAGATGAAGCAAAAGTATCCCCATTTTTACTTGGATAAGACAAATTGGTTTTTTACAATGAGAAAATAGGGGGTAGAAATTTTAGAAAAGAGGCAAAGTAAGATGAAGGAGAGACCTTTGAGAATGTCCATTAGTGGCAAAGGCAACCTCCCATGACTTTCTGAGACTGACTCCCTTCATCCATCCATTGGTGTGGGGCACTAACACGTTTGTGTTTTATATACCAAAGTTTTATATCACATCTGATTAGACACAAGAGAGACAACAGCACTCCCCTCACACCCCCAAGCTGGGCAAAACTCTGTTCTCTCTCTTTCGAAGGTGTGATTGAGATAGCAAATAATTCAAGTTGGTCTTCTCTTGTGTCTATAATAGTGGACTGGTAAAAACAGGGGAACTCAGAATCAGATGAGAACTGTCAGTGACAGACAGGCAATCTCAGCCTGCTTTTATAACTTTCTACTCATGAATCCAAGTCCCCAAAAGGCTTGGTTCCAGTTCTTGCCCTTGAACTTAATGATTATCCAAGTATTCTCACAATAAATTTCTCAGTGAAGCATAAACAAATTCTAGTGGATTTCTATAACTTACAACCCAAGAACCTTGACCAAGCAGGATACTTATTCTATTACCATCACTGAGTAGTAAGCACAGTTCCCATTCTATTGTGCTTTATGTGTAGTATTACTAGAATACCTTAATGCCATATCTACACACTGTAAAACTCCTAGATTGTCTATCTCATTCGAGCATGAAACAAAGCACACTGAGAAGAAAATTGACTTGAGGAAGCTGTCAGGCATATATGACACACAAGACAGCAAAGGCTAGAAGTCTCTCTTTCAGTCATATATTCAGGCATTCAAGTATGGGAGGCAGAAATCCTGTTTGCCTTTTCTAGGGTGGAGAGCATAATATAATCTTTGGCTTAGATGTTGAGAATTGGAAGGAAGGCAGGAACAAAGATTTAAGATTCCTGGCACTAACACTTTGGGTGCAGCCACTGGAAGGAGCATGAGACTCTCAGCATCGATTAAAGTATTCAAACTAAAATTTTGCACAGGGCACGAAAAATGCAGCTGGTTATAAGGCAAATTGTCTTTCATGTTCTAAATGCAGTGCTGATTCATGCTGCCTCTTATATGTCAGGGAAGAAAAAGAGAAGTAAGAGTAAAAACTACTGTGATTGTAGCAGCCAACATTTAGTGACCCCTTATTGAGCTGTTCTGAGCATCTCACTTAGGCTTATCCATGTAATCTTTACAATGGCTTCAATGAGGATGTACTATTATAATCTCACTGGTGGCATGTCTGAGTTGTCTAAGGCACTGAATTATGACCTCAAATTTTCAAATTAATGAAAAAAACTGAATCTTAAAATGTGGATATATATTTCAAATGGTGTATAGCTGGTAACTGAGAAACTAGTATTTTAAAACCATCTTTTTCCAGAGTTGAAGTCTCAACGTCCAGATTGGGTCTCAACAATGGAGAAATCGGTCAAGTTAAACAATACCTGTTTACCGAAGTCATCTCCTACCGCTTTTTATTGGGTTTCTAATGTATAAACCTTCCTCCATACTTATGTGGGTAAGGGTGCTGGCAGCAATTTATAAATCACTCTTAAGGGTGTTATTTAAAAGAATTTGAGGAATTATTAACTATGGACAGGATCAAGAGAAAACTACAAGAAATAGTGCTGCTTTCCTGTGTTTACAGGAACAGTAGGCTGCTGGCATGCCCAGAACCAGAACAAAAAGTAGAGAGAACCCCTGTAAGAACCTTGGCAGACCTGTAGCTACATGGAGGCATCATGAGTGAGTAGGTGGACGAGTGAATAAGTAGCTATTTATGTCATGGAACCATCTTAAATGATTATCAGGATTGGTAAATCAAAACTCATGATGCAGCTTAGAGGAACTACACTGTTGTCCACAAGCAGAATCTCCTCTACTCCAAGGAATCCTCATTTTTGCCCTTCTGGCCTTTCAGCTGATTGGGTCAAACCCACCCAAATTATGAAGAGTACTTTCATTTATTGAAAGCCGACTGTTTGTTGATCTGAATCATGTCTACAAACCATCAACACAGTAAAACCTACATTACAATTTGAATAACTGTTGACTTCAGTCTAGGCTAAATAACACAAGAATTTACCCACTATAGTTTATCTGTGGTATTTTCCCCTCAATGTCTTGTCCATTCACTTTATGTATAGATGGATCTCAAATAAATATCAACTGAAAAAAAGAGGGACAGATGAATAAAGGGAGGGATGGAGGGAGAGAGATCGCTATCTCTCTATCCCTACCATTTTTCCAGAATTTTTTTTTATAACCTTCTAGTGTCTCTCTGACCATATCACTTAAACATCTGTACTCTGTAGTCTATCATGATACACACTGCATAACTCTAATTCCTTAGCACTACTTCAAAGGCTTCATGGCTTGGTCTCAACATCCCTTCATAGTTTCAACTTCTGGTCTTCCCTGACCAAAGTCATACCATTTACTTCTGATTCCCCCAAACTTTATCCTTTATTAGTCATGTATGCCCTGAGATTTATTGGTGTTTACAAGGGTCTGAGCCCTAAACATGAATTTGAATGTATGACTTTCAGTGGTAGGAGACTACAGGGAATGTTGCTAGATGATGTGATAAGTCAAATAGAGTTGGAATGCAAATTAAAAACTGAGGTGATATTGGGAAAACAAAGATGATTGATTAAATAAAGGAAGCAGAGTATCCGTGTGGTATCAGTATCCTGTTGGTGTCTCTGTAGGATGCCCTTGACATTCCCAGAAGGCCTCATGAGTCATTGGTGGGCAGTTTCTTTAGGGTTATATGTCTGCCTACAGTGACTTTATGGTTCTATGTTCATTTTATGGACATCCTCTTTTCTTCCTTCTTGTCTACCTCCCAGAACTACCTAGTTACATCTTAACTAAGCATACTTTAAATCTTCACTCTGGAAAGTTTACATTGGTTGGAAAGAGAGTGACCCAAACAAAAACTGTAGGCAAAATATAGGTAATATTAATAAGAAAGGGTAGAAGTCTAGATGAGGAAGGAAGCATCCTATAACATGAAAAGGTTGCAGCATCAACAGTCCTGTTACTGGATGAGGTGCTAAGGAAAGAGCCTATCAATTTCTTTGGAGTATATTGGCCCAGCACATCTTATGCTTTGGCAGAAGCTTCAAAATATATAAATTTAGGAAAACATGTAGTTTGAAGCGGTCACAAAATTTATGCTTCCACCCTTGAAATCATAGATGGACTTGAGGTTTAACCCTGAGAAATTTATGTTAAACAGACTCAAATCTACCTTGGTAAACTTGAGCTATAAAAATATTGCTCCTTTAAATAAACAGTAACTTTTCATTTTCTATCTGCAATCAGATGGAAAGGAAATAAATTATAAGGTGGTAAGTGCATACCAACCATTGTTTATGGCTCTTGTTACTTAGCAATTTTAAATCCCACATTGCTTCCTAGGGTCATAAAGATATCACTTTCTCCACTCAGCAAGAGAAGTAAGAGGCGAGTAAAGAGAATGTTATTTTACAGGAAGGGAAACAGAGCTCTGGAGACTTATCCTGGCTTGCAATAGAATAACCAGTTGACCAGGGAACTCCTATTCAGAGCATTTGAATTTCAGGTATTTGTTTAACCTAGCAAGCCCAGAAAAGGATGAGACACCAGGTCTTCTGCAAACACAGGCATAGTTGGCTTTCTGCTTTCTTCTGATTAAAAACATATTATTACCCAGCTCTTTCTGAGAATATATGTTTTGGATTCTGGATATATCTAAAAACATTTCAATTTTATTTAGTTAGCATTAATTGGTTTTATATTCCTGATTTTTTGTAACATGACACATTGTAAAACAGAATTCCTGGTGACATAATCAGGATCTAACCTCTGCCCACACACCATTAAATAATTATTTTTCTCACATAATTTTATGGGAATATTATGATTTATATTGTTTCTGCCTTAAGATTTGTACTTTCTAAGTTATAGAAGTTAATACGAGATGTCTACCGAGATCACAGAATCTATTGCTAAGTTTTTGTTTTCCTTAACAACATGATGTTAGCTCCGGGTCACCTGGGGCATGAACTTGGCAAACAGTCCCATGGTCCCCAGAGGACTCTCCCCATGATCTTAGGATCACTAGTGAGTAGAACACAAAAATCTGTTCCAAACCAATTGTGATGGGCCTGTGACAGCAGGAGCAAGGACATAGGAGCCCTTCCTGACCAGCGGCTCTGGTTCTTTCTGATTTGTGCTGGCATACCTTGGTGTCCAACACACCAGAGAGGCCAATGGTCCCCAGAGGAGAAGCCACTTCCAGGCACTGTAACACACCAAAGATCATAGGATTACAGAATACCAGGATAGTAGGAGCTTGGTCACACCAGGATCTCAGGGTCTCAGAGGAAGCTTGACTGCCAAGAACTCTGACACACCTAGAATGTCAGGTTCACAGGAGCCTGGAATCATAGGATCACAGAGAAAGCTGGACTCGGAGGAGTCCTGAATCAACTGGGATTATAAGAAGGATAGGCTCCAATCAGATATATTGAGGTCAGCAAGCACTTGAGATAATAAGATGGCAGGAGGCAAGCATAAAAACAGAAGAAACAGAAACTAAGTTTACTTGGCATCATCAGAACCCAACTCTTCCACCATAGCGAGTCCTGGATACACCATCATGCCAGAAAAGCAAGATATGGATCTAAAGTCACTTCTCATGATGATGATGGAGGACTATAAGAAGGAAATAAATAACTCACTTAAAGAAATACAGGAAAAAAAAAAAAACAGGTAAACAGCTAGAAGCCCTTAAAGGGGAAACACAAAAATTCCTTAAAGAGTTGCAGGAAAATGCTACCAAACAGATGAAAGAATTGAACACAACCAACCATCCAGGATTTAAAAATGGAAGTAGAAACAATGAAGAAATCACAAAGGGAGACAACTCTGGAGATAGAAATCCTAGGAATGAAATTAGGAACCATATATGTGAGCATCAGCAACAGAATGCAAGAGATGGAAGAGAGAATCTCAGGTACAGAAGATTCCATAGAAAGCATGGATGCAGCAATTAAAAATAAAATGAAAAAGATTCTAACTCAAAATATCCAGGAAATTCAGGACACAATGAAAAGATGAAACCTAAGAATGATAGGTACAGATGAGAATGAATATTTCCACTTAAAGAGCCAGCAAATATCTTCAACAAAATTATAGAAGAAAACTTCCCTAAGAAAGAGATGCCAATGAACATACAAGAAGCCTACAGAACTCTAAATAGACTGGACCAGAAAAGAAATTCCTCCCAACACATAATAATCAGAACAACAAATGCAATAAATAAGGATAGAATATTAAAAGCAGCAAGGGAAAAAGGTAAAGTAACATATAGAGGGAGACCTATNAGAATTACATCAGACTTCTCATCAGAGACTATGAAAGCCAGAAGATCCTGGACAGATGTTATACAGACCCTAAGAGAACACAAATGCCAGCCCAGGCTAATATACNNAGCAAAACTCTCAGGTATCATAGATAGAGAAACCAAAGTATTCCATGACAAAATCAAATTCATATAATATCCTTCTACAAATCCAGTCCTTCAAAGGATGATAAAGGGAAAACTCCAACACAAGGAGGGAAATGACAACCTAGAAAATGCAAGAAAGTAATCCTTCAACAAACCTAAAAGAAGATGGCCACAAGAACAGAATCCCACTCTAACAACAAAAATAACAGAAGTAACCATTACTTTTCCTTAATATCTCTTAATATCAATGGACTCAATTCCCCAATAAAAAGACATAGACTAACAGACTGGCTACATAAACAGGACCCAACATTTTGTGCATACAGGAGACCCATCTCAGGGACAAAGACACACACTACCTCAGAGTAAAAGGCTGGAAAACAAGTTTCCAAGAACAAGGTGTGAAGAAACAATCTGGAGTAGCCATTCTAATATCGAATGAAATTGACTTCCAACCCAAAGTTATCAAAAAAGACAAGGAGGGGCACTTCATACTCATCAAAGGTAAAAATCTCCCAAGATGAACTCTCAATTCTGGATATCTATGCTCCAAATTCAAGGGCATCCACATTCATTACAGAAAGTTTAGTAAAGCTTAGAGCACACATTGCACCTCACACAATAATAGTGAGGGTTTTCCACACCCCACTCTCATCAATAGACAGGTACTGGAAAAGAAACTAAACAAAGACACATTGAAACTAACAGAAGTTATTAAACAAATGGATTTAATAGATATCTACAAAACATTTTATCCTAAAACAAAAGGATATAACTTCTTCTCATCACCACATGGTATTTTCTCCAAAACTGAACATATAATTGGTCACAAAACAGACCTCAACAGATATAAAAATACTGAAATTATCCCATGCATCCTATCAGATCACCATGGACTAAGGTTGATCTTCAACAACAACATAAATAATAGAAAGCCAACATTGACGTGGAAGCTGAACAACACTCTACTCAATGATACCTTGGTCAAGGAAGAAATAAAGAAAGAAATTAAAGACTTTTTAGAATTTAATGAAAATGAAACCTCAACATACCCAAACTTATGGGACACAATTCATGCATTCTTAAGAGGAAAAAGAAGCTAGAGAGAGCACACACTAGCAGCTTGACATCACACTTAAAGGCTCTAGAACAAAAGGAGAAAAATTCATCAAAGAGGAGTAGATAGCAAGAAATAATCAAACTCAGGGCTGAAATCAATCAAGTAGAAACAAGAAGACCTATACACAGAATCAACCAATCCAGGAGCTGTTTTTTTGTTTTTTGTTTTTTGGTTTTTTTTTTTTTTTTGAGAAAAATCAACAAGATAGATAATGACTTAGCTAGACTAACTAGAGGGCACAGGGACATTATCCTAGTTAACAAGATCAGAAATGAAAAGGCAGACATAACAACAGAACATGAGGAAATACACAGTATCATCAGATCCTTCTACAAAAGGCTATGCTCAATATAACTGGAAAATCTGGATGAAATGGAAAATTTTCTAGACAGATACCAGATACCTAAGTTAAATCAGGATCAGTTAACAATCTTAAATGCCCCATATCCCCTATAGAAATAGAAGTAGTCATTAATATTCTCTGAACCAAAAAAAAAAAAAAAATCCCAGGACCAGATGGGTTTAGTGCAGGATTCTATCAGACTTTCAAAGAAGACCTAATTCCAACTCTCCTCAAATTATTTCAAAAATACAAACAGAAGATACTCTACCCAATTCATTCTCTGAAGCCACAATTACTCTGATACCTAAACCACACAAAGATCCAACAAAGAAAGAGAACTTTAGAATAATTTCCCTTATGAATATCGATGCAAAAATACTCAATAAAATCCTTGCAAACCGAATCCAAGAACACATCAAAACAATCATCCATCAGGACCAAGTAGGCTTCATCCCAGGGATGCAGGGATGGTTTAATATATGGAAATCCATCAATGGAATCTACTATATAAGCAAACTCACAGACAAAAACCACATGATCATCTCGTTAGATGCTAAGAAAATATTTGAAAAAATCCAACACCCATCCATGATAAAAGTCTTGGAAAGATCAGGAATTCAAGGCCCATACCTAAACATAATAAAAGAAATATACACCGGGCGTGGTAAGGCACACTCCTTTAAGCCCAGCACTCAGGAGGCAGAGGCAGGTGGATTTCTGAGTTCGAGGCCAGCCTGGTCTACAAAGTGAGTTTCAGGACAGCCAGGGCTATACAGAGAAACCCTGTCTTGAAAAAACCAATAATAATAATAATAATAATAATAATAATAATAATAATAATAAATAAATAAATAAAAGAAATATACAGCAAACCAGTAGCCAACATCAAACTAAATAGAGAGAAATTTGAAGCAATCCACTAGAATCAGGGACTAGACAAGGCTTTCTTTCTACCTACCTATTCAATATAGTATTTGAAGTCCTAGCCAGAGCAATTACACCAAAAATGGCTATTTGCAGATGATATGATAATATATATAAGTGACCCTAAAAAGTCCACCAGAGAAC
>NC_034613.1:7523150-7529976 GCF_900095145.1 Mus pahari | reverse complement strand
AGAAGATGGAAAGATCTCCCATGCTCATGGGTTGGCAGGATTAATATAGTAAAAATGNCCATCCTGTCAAAAGCAATCTACAGATTCAATGCAATCCCCATCAAAATTCCAACCCAATTCTTCACAGAATTAGAAAGGGCAATTTGCNAATTCATTTGGAATAACATAAAACCTAGGATAGCAAAAACTATTCTCAACAATAAAAGGACCTCTGGTAGAATCACCACGCCTGACCTCAAGCTGTACTACAGAGCAAGTGTGATAAAAACTGCATGGTACCGGTACAGCGACAGACAGGTAGATCAATGGAATAGAATAGAAGTCCCAGAAATGAACCCACACACCTATGGTCACTTGATCTTTGACAAGGGAGCTAAAACCATCCAGTGAAAAAAGACAGCATTTTCAACAAATCTTGCGGGCATAACTGCTCGTTATCATGTAGAAGAATGTGCCTTGATTCATTCTTATCTCCTTGTACAAAGCTCAAGTCCATGTTGATCAAGGAACTCCTCATATAACCAGAGACACTGAAATTTATAGAGGAGGAAGTGGGGGAAAGCCTCAAAGATATGGGCACAGGGGAAAAAATCCTGAGCAGAACATCTATGGCTTGTGCTGTAAGATCAAGAATCCACAAATAGGACCTCAAAAAATTGCAAAGCTTCTGTAAGGCAAAGAGACACTGTCAATAAGACAAAAAGGCCACCACCAGATTGGGAAAGGATCTTTACCAATATCAGATAGGGATTAATATCTAATATGTACAAAGACCTCAAGAAGCTGGACTCCAGAAAATCAAATAATCCTATTCAAAAATGGGGTACAGTGCTAAACAATGAATTCTCAACTAAGGAATACAGAATGGCTGAGAGGCACCTAAAAAAAGTTCAACATCCTTAATCATCAGGGAAATGAAAGTCAAAACAACCCTGAGATTCTACCTCATACCATTCAGAATGGCAAAGATCAAAAACTCAGGTGACAGCAGATGCTGGCGAGGATATGGAGAAGAGGAACACTCCTCCATTACTGGTGGGATTGTAAGCTGGTATAACCACTCTGGAAATCAGTCTGGGGGTTCCTCACAAAATTGGACAGTACTACTGGAAGATCCAACAATACCTCTCCTGGGCATATACCCAGAAGATCTTCCAACTGGTAATAAGTATGCTTGCTCCACTATGTTCACTATGCAGCCTTATCCAGAAGCTAGAAAGAACACAGATGTCCCTCAACAGAAGAATGGATATAGTAAATGTGGTACATTTACACAATGGAGTACTACTCAGCTATTAAAAACAATGAATTTATGAAATTCTTAGGCTAATTGATGTATCTGGAGGATATCATCCTGAGTGAGGTAACCCAATCACAAAAGAAGTCATATGATATGCACTCATGTTAAGTGGATATTAGCCCAGAAAATCAGAGTACCCAAGATACAATTTGCAAAACACATGAAATTCAAGAAGAAGGAAGACAAAAGTGTGGATACTTTGATCCTCCTTAGAATGGGGATTAAATACCCACAGAAGGAGTTACAGAGTCAAAGTTGGGTGCAGAGCCTGAAGGAATGACTATCCAGAGACTACCCCACTTGGGGATCCACCCCATAAACAACCACCAAACCCAGTCACTAGGCAGATGCCAACAAGAGCCTGCTGACAAGAGCCTTATATAGCTGTCTCCTGGGAGGCTCTGTCAGTGCTGGGCAAATACAGAAGTGGATGCTCACAGTCATCNATTGGACAGAGTACAAGGTCTCCAATGAAGGAGTCAAAGAAATACAATATACCCAGGGAGCTGAAAGGGACTGAAGCCCTATAGGAGGAATATCAATATGAACTAACCAATACCCCCAGAGCTACTTGGAACTTTACCACCTATCAAAGAAAACACATGGTGGAACTTGTGGCTCTAGCTATATATGTAGCAGAGGATGGCCTATTTGGTCTTCAATGGGAGGAGAGGTCCTTGGTCCTGTCAAGGCTCTATGCCCCAGTATAGGGGAATGCCAGGGCCAGGAATGGGAGTGGTTGGGTTGGGAGCAGAGGGAGGGGGTAGGGGATAGGGGATTTTGAGAGGGAATACTAGGAAAGGGGATAATATTTATAATGTAAAGAAAATATCTAATAAAAAACATGATGTTGATATGCATATTCTGCAACCAAATATTTCTCTTGATTATTAGTTCCATCATTTCCATCTTCCCTTGAATTATCTTGTTTGCTACTTAGGCCAATGATTAAGTGTTAAATTGATCAACTTGTGCAGGTTTAACATACATTCTCTGTGAGACACTGTCTTTCACAATGGGTGATGCCCTCCGCTCACCACTTAGAATTATCTACCCCTGATACAATTGTGTCTCCTCCTCCATCAATCATGCTATCCAATCCTGGCCTTATAAAGAGTCATATAAATGTGAGAAAGGACACACTTTATAGAGCAGCATCTCAAAAACCAGGGATGTATCCGAGAGGATGATCTAATGCAAGATCAATGCTTGTCTATATTTCTTCCCTTAATTCAGTGACCCTATTCCGTTTTTTATCCCTGGAGAAGATTGGTTCTGGCATTACTTTTAAAAACAGGAATGGGGTGGGAGGTACGACCTTTTAAGATATTCTCGTTTGTTTGTTTGGAAATAACTGTCCTACCAACAGTATCATATCAGAAGCCATCTATAGTAAATGCTATGACCTTTATTTGACAATGAAGAATAATAAACAACCATATTCTGTTATTTTGTGGGACTAAATGTTTGATCAAGTGATCTCCTGCTGATGTTTTCTTCTGCATATATGTATTTGTGTGTGTGCTTATCAATTAAAGCATCCATTTAAAAGAATGCAATTTTCATTTTTGTTTTAAGAAGGAGAGGGTTATTTGGCTCACAATTCGAGGTTAAAATATAATTGCCAACAATCCTCAACCATGAGTTTTCTAAGAGACTAGCATCAAGAAGAGTTCAGGTAAAGCCATGAGCAGTACATTTAATGCGACATCTTTTCTCTGTAGGTACTGTAGTAGTAGAAGATGTAGGACATTCATGAGTGCCCAGGTTGTTAATAAATATGGCCATTTTTATATGAGGAGGCTACCCAATTGCCTGTGCCCACTTAGTGCAATAAGACTTTGGCAGCAATTACTATCCTAGAACTTTTTTCTAAGCCAGCTGTATTTAATCACAGCCAAAGGGATTCATAAAGAGTAAATACAATGAGGAACATATAATGTATATTGAAAATCATGGAATCAAACCTCAATAACAATTAAAATATAATGTTTTCAACGCTATATCCACAAATTAATATAAAAATATTGTAGTGCTCATGAGATGTATCTTTGTGATATGTACATCTAAATTTCTGATAGCTACTATATTTCAATTATTTTATATGCACCATATCCTGAGGTATTTTTACATTATTAACTCACTTAAGATAATCAAGTCCTTATACTTGAATTATTAATTATTATTATTTTTACAAACTAGGAACAATGAGGCCCAGAAAGATAAAATCAATTTTCTTAAGGTATTGCATATATATGTACATACATTGGTTTAGAATCTTCATGAGAGAGAACATGTGATTTTTGTCTTTCTGTGCCTGGATTGTCTCATTGAAGTTAATTCTTTCCAAATACAACCACTGCATTCAAATTTCACAATTTCATTTTTTATTTATAGCTAAGAAAAATCTATTGTGCATGTATGTTATCATTACATAATATCCATTCATTTATTAAAGAGATTTGGAAGAGTATAGTTTAGAAAATCAGATAGGACACCATGAAAAGAGAGAAATGTCAGTATTAGGGAAAAAGGAAAGTGTACAAAGGACCCATGAGAAAGAATGAAGACTACTGGGAAGAGAAGTATACAAGGAAGGAAAAGACATCTGGGTGAGAAGGACAACAACAAAAATGGACTTCTCTTGCAAAATTCCATAATAAAACTAAACACCTATCTGGAAAGCCTTTGCAGCTTGTTTTGTGTTTACATTTCTCCTTTACTAGCATTCTGAATACATTCCTTTCCCAAAGATACTAGAACACAGGAGTGGAAGCTCTATATAGGCACCAGGTCAACTTCTCCATATTCAGTAAATTGTGTAGATGTTATACTTAACAATGCGGTCATGCCATCAGTGTGTGGAGAACAATCTATAGTCTTAACAATAGCTTTTGTTGTTCCATTTAGCCAAAAGCTCAATTAAATGTAACTCAATAACATAACTAATAGTTTCATTTGATGGCAGGAGATGGACAGTTTGGGACTCTGTCTCGCCCAATTATTTGGCAATTTCATATATATGTATATATGAAAGCTTCTACTGTATTAGGTTTCTCTAGTAGTTTGAATAAGGATAGGCTTATATATTTGAATGCTTACTCATCAGCAAGTGGCACTATTTGAGTAGGATTAATATTAGGAGGCATGGCTTTGTTGGATTAGTTATGGGCTTGTTGGAAGAAGCATGTCACTGGAAGTGGGCTTTGAAGTGTCAAAAATCCATGGCAGGCCAGAATCTCTCTACCTACATGTCAGGATGTCACAGCTCACAGCTACTTCTCCAGCACCTGCCTTCATGTAGTGATGCTGTGATGCTCTCCCACCCATGTTAATAAGGGACTATATCTCTGAAACTGTAAAGAAGCCACAATTAAATGCTTCCTGTCACAAGATTTACCTTGGTCATGGTGTCTCTTCACAGCAATAGAACAGTGATTAAGACAGTTTCCATATTTCTCCTCAAATGGCAATTAATTTTAGCTGTAGCTACTACCCCACATTTCCTGACTTGTCCCCTTCTCTGCCCCTCCATACCTACTTGTTCCTCCTGTTCTGGCCAACCTTCACCTATTTCTAACTATTCTATTTCCCTTTCCTAAGGAAATATATCTAGCTCCATTAGTTCCTTACTCTATACATGCCCTCTGTAGTTGTACAGAAAGTAGCTTCATCATTGTTGACTTAATAGCTTAATATCCACATATAAGCAAATACAAGCTATATTTTCTTTCTGAGTATGTGATTCCTTGATCAGAGTGATTTTTTTCTAGTTCTATCCATTTCCCTGCAAATTTCATGATTTTATAAAATTTTAAATATTCTACCATTTCTTTATCCATTTATCTATTGAGAGACATCTAGATTGTTTACAAGTTTTGACTAGTTTGAATAGAAGAGCAATGAGCATATTTGAACAAGAATCTCTATAATAGGATAAAGCAACCTTTGAATATGACTGATATATCTCTCTATATTTATATATATACATATTTCTATATCTCTTATATTTTTGGTTGTGAACATAGCCTTTAATGTCTGAGACATCTCTCCAGCCCTATCTCTTCATCTCTCTCTCTCTATTTCTCTCTGTATCTATATATGCTAGATCTCTAAGTAGATCCATCTCCATCTTCCTGAAGAAATGCCACACTGATTCCGATGGCAGCTGTACAGGTGTGCATTCCTACCAGCAATGAATGAGTGTTCTCTTTATTCAACATCCTCACCAGTATGAGATGTCACTTGTGTTATTGATCTTAGCTATTATGGCTGCTGTAAAATGAAATCTCAAAGTAGTTTTGATTTGCAGTTCCCAGATGACCAAGGATTTTGAACATTTCTTTAAGTGTATCTCAGACATTTGAATTTCCTCTCAATAGAAGTATCTGTTTAGATCTGTACCCTACTTTTAAAAATTGAATCATTTGTTTTCTTGATATCTAATTTTATTTATTTATTTATTTATTTATGGATTTTGTATATCAGATGTTTAGTTGGTAAAATCCTTTCCAATTCTATATGCTGATACTTTGACCAAATAACAGTGTCCTTTAAAATGCAGAAACTTTTTTGTTTCATGAGGTCTCATATATTAATTATTGATTTTAGTGTCTGTACTAACAATGTTCTGTGCCAATGAGTTCAACACTATTTTTCACATTCTCTTCTATGATGTGCAGTATATCTGGTTTTATGTTGAGGTTTTTAACTATTTGGAGTTGAGATTTGTGCAGTGTAATATGTATGCATCTATTTAGATTAATCTACATGCAGTCATCAAGTTTGACCAGCAACATTTGTTAAAGTTGATGTCTTTTCCTCAGTGTATATTTCTGGCATCTTTATCAACAATTAGGTGTTCATAGGTGTATGGATTCATGGTTGTGTTTTCAATTTTGTTCCATTGATCAATGCATCTGTTTTTACACCAATTTATTGCTGTTTTTCAGACTTTAGGTTTGGATGGCAATACCTCCACCTGTTCTTTTATTCTGCAGGATTATTTTACCTATACTTGGATTTTTGCATTTTCTTTTTTCTTATTAGATATATTCTTTATTATTATTATTATTATTATTATTATTATTATTATTTTCTTTATTTACATTTCAAATGCTATCCCGAAAGTTCACTATACCCTCTAGCCCCTGCTCCCCTAAACACCCACTCCCATTAATTGGCCCTGGCCTTCCCATGTGCTGGGTCATATAAAGTTTACAAGACCAAGGGGCCTCTCTTACCAATGATGGCCCATTGGGCCATCTACTGCTACATATGCAGCTAGAAACACAAGCTCAGGGGGTACTGGTTAGTTCATATTGTTGTTGCACCTACAGGGTTGCAGCCCCCTACAACTCCTTGGGTACTTTCTCTAGCTCCACTATTTGGGTTCCTGTGTTCCATCCAATAGCTGACTGTGAGCATCTATTTCTGTGTTTGCCAGGCACTAGCATAGCCTCACAAGAGGCCGCTATATCAGAGTCCCTTCAGCAGAATCTTGCTGGCATGTGCTTTAGAATCTGG
>NC_034613.1:7505476-7523139 GCF_900095145.1 Mus pahari | reverse complement strand
TAATATGCCTACCTTTTTATGTTACTTGGCCCTTTTCCCTTGCTGCTTTTAATATTCTATCTTTATGTAGTACATTTGTTGTTCTGATTATTATGTGTTGGGAGGAATTTCTTTTCTGGTCCAGTCTATTTGGAGTTCTGTAGGCTTCTTTTATGTTCATGGGCATCTCTTTCATTAGGTTTGGGAAGTTTTCTTCTATAATTTTGTTGAATATATTTGCTGGCCCTTTAAGTTGAAAATCTTCATTCTCATCTACTATTATCTGAAGGTTTGGTCTTCCCACTGTGTCCTGGATTTTCTGGATGTTTTGAGTTAGGATCTTTTTGCATTTTGCATTTTCTTTGATTGTTGTGCCCATGTTCTCTATGGANTCTTCTGCAGCTGAGATTCTCCTTGACTTATCCACCAGCATCACAGACATTATCTTCTTGAAAACACACTTGCCATCCCAGGCAGGGAATCTGGTACTCTTGGCAGACCTTGCTTTTCTCTTTCCCATGGATCCTCTTATCCTTCTTCCCTTCTAGCCTATTTCAGTTGCTCAATCCAGTGAAGGTCACAGCCTTTACCAATTAGTTGTACACAGACATCTTTTAGCATTAAGTACCATGTTATTTGTTAAAAGCATACTACAAAGTTCATTTATTTGACTTTTGTACTATATTAACAAAATATAAAGTTATATAATGAATATATAGATTGGCTTTTTATATTTTCTTCAGATCTTTTTGAAAGTCCACAATATGCAGAAAGTAAGTAATACTACATATTGAGGACAAGTAAATCCCACACTCTAGTAAAGACACAAATACATTAATAAGCAATTGCAAAGAAGTATGGTAACTATCATGAGTGGAATCACAGAGTGCTATGAGTGCTAGGGTGAAGAAGGCTTTTTTAGATGAAATCACAATGACGTTAAGACCCCAGAAGACAAGAGGAATTAGTAGGAGTCTCCACCACAGTACTCAAAGTAATATCATTGCAACTCTGTAAGGGTAGGCTGGACTTACAAGAGGACGGTAACAGCGGGGTAGTAACAATAAGCAGGGAAACAAACTTTCCAGTGAAAATCAGACCCAGTATGTTATGTGACAATATTTTCCCTGGAGAAATAGAATTCATATGTCTCTTTATCCTAGACAAGGAGCCCACAACAAACCAAAGTACAGATACTACCAAAGCTCAGCTTAGTAAACAAATGGGTTTTATTGGGGTTACTTACATGGCTATAGGTGATAGGTTACTTACAGGAGTAGAAATGACTCAAATGACACCAAAACCCAGTAGGGAGACAGCTCATCAAAGCTGGGAAGCTAGAATACACTGAAGAGCCTGAAGGCAGCTCAACAGATTGAAGAGTGACCTTCCCAAGTGATTCAGTTTGTCTACACGTCTTTCAGGAAGCTCTGTTGGTTTCTGCCTCTTTCAGGGAACTGGTCTTATCTCAGAGTCTTTGCAGTTTTCTTGTCTGAGAGTGAATCTCAGCCCCCTTATTTATTGCTTTTTCTAAGAGTGAGGGAACTAGTGAACCTGGTCAGTTTCAGGTACTTCCTGAATGCTATTTTGAGTTGTGTACCTTCTGTCCTAAAAAAACTTCCCTGAAGGATGTAATGTTTCAGTGTTGGTACAAACTGCAACACAGGGAAAAGAAATACAGGTTACACTTAAGGCAATAATATATTTTATTGTTCATATCCACATACCTGTGTGTGCATGTGCAGTAAGAATATATAATCTTATTTCTGAAAATACTAATTATATGAAAGGAAAAATGGGAAAAATAGAGAGGAGTTTAACTTGAGAGGGGAGAGAAGTCAATACAAAAGGAAGGGATAGTGAAACGTAACACTAAAGATGTATGAAAAGATCATCAGGAATCACATTCTTTTCTTTATTTACCTAAAATTTCCCACTTGCACTGAAAATATTACTCTGCCTCCGAGAGGTACCTTACCCACAAGACCCAGAATTGTTCCTCTTATCCTATCTTATCCATATTCCATGTGTCCCATGCATACAGTCTCTTTTTCCAATTACTTCTCCTCCTATATTCATATCTTTTGTTGTGTGCAGATTTCCTATAGGTGCCATAGGCGTTTCCGTACACCATGGAGGACATACAGTACTGGGCATGAAAACTCTCTGAGAGATGTGCAAGAGACTCCCAAAACAATATAGAATATTGCTGACACCGTTGGTTTTCTCTGAGAAGTTGAATAAAATTTCCTATTTCTGCATACATCATGTACTTTGGACACAGGACTCAGAGGATCTGAGCTGGATTTCATGTGAAATCCTAACTGAGGACAAGGTTACATAGTACGCAAAGGTATTATACAAGTTGCTAGGGAATGAAACAACTCATAGTACTATCCAGCTGATGCCTGTGAATCACAATAATGATTGGCATGGCAAGATATCCTTTAAGGATAGTGTCTAGTTGGACTTAACAGCTGTCTAGTTGAACTTAAGGCTTGCTCAACAGGAGGAAAATCATGCCTGTACTGTAAATTTACCCATCTTCCTGGCATCAGTGAGGTCATGAATCATAGGGAGAAACTCACTACTGCAACTTGACTAAATCAGTATAATTCCTAACTGCATCCTAAGTATCTGCCCTTACACTCACTGATTAACTATAGCTCTCACCCTTCATCAGAGAAGTTTCTCTTTAAAGCAGTAAGAGACTGGTGCAACATAACACAACTGGTCAAAATATAAAAAGCAATTGATAAGGGGTACCTAGATCCATCTACAACACAACTTCTACATCCAAGGCTCAAGAAACATGTCAGAGGAGGAGACAGAAAGATTCTATATGCCAGAGGACCAGGAAGTCTGGTGTGATACCTTGTTTCCTAGAAATGACAGGGAAGTTATATTTATGATAAAATATGGTTCCCTAAACAGAACCTGAACGCCAATAGTCATGCTAACATGGAAGTGAGAAATCTCAGGGACTCCACCACTAGTAATGAATAGACTTGGCAGGTTTCTGTGTGTGTGTGTGTGTGTGTGTGTGTGTGTGTGTGTGTGTGTGTGTGTCTGAAATGAGTCTGAAGGAATTTGACAAAAGGGGTACAACTTGGGATGAAAAGAAAAATAATTATTTTATTTTATGTCATATACATATATATATATATATATATATATATATAGAGAGAGAGAGAGAGAGAGAGAGAAAGTGTATACATGTATGTGCACATATGTATAATTTTGACTATATATATATATATATATATATGTTGCAAAGTCCTATAATCACATTTACCCTCTTACCCTAATTTTTCTTTGAACTTATATTAACATGTTTATTTTGTTAGAATACATGTTTTATAATAGTTATTTTTAATAATTTTAAATTAATTTATGTATATCCCAAATATTGTCCCCATTCCAGTCCCCTCTCCCAGAATTCTTTGCCACATCCCCTCTTCCCTTCAACTCTGAGAGGGTGCTCTGCCACCTCAGGCATCCCCCTCCCCTGGGGCATCAAGTCTCTACAGGATCAGTCTCCCACTGAGGCTAGACAAGGCAGTTCTCTGCTACATATGTGCCAGGGGCCTTGGACCAGCCCATGCATGCTCTTTAGTTGGTGGCTCAGTCTCTGGGAGCTCGCAAGGGGCTGGGTTAGTTGATCATGTTGTTCTTCCTATGAGGTTGCCATCCCCTTCAGCTCTTTCAGTCCTTCCCATAACTCTTCCTTTGGGGTCCCTGAGATCAGTCCAATGCTTACTGTAAATATCTGCATCTGTCTCAGTCAGATGTTGGTAGAGTCTCTCAGAGGACACCCATGTTAGTCTCCTGTCTACAAGCACAATATAGCATCAGTAATGTTGTCAGGGTTTGTTGCCTGCCCCTGGGATATATCCCAAGTTGGACTGGTCACTGCTTGGCCATTTCTTTAGTCTCTGTTCCATTTTTGTCCCTGAATTTCTTTTAAAAAAGGATGGGACACCAACCCACCTTCAAAATTTTTGACCCAGAATTGTTCCTCTTACCCCATCTTATACATATTCCATACATCCCATGCACACAGACTTCTTTTTTTCCCAGCTGCTTCTCCACCTATATTCATGTCTTATGTTGTGTACAGATCTCCTATAGGTGCCATAGCTTCTTTGTATTCGTGATTATTATAATAAAATTAAATAAACTTTGGGAAATGATGAAATTTAGTGTCTCTATATATCTGTATTGTGAAGTGCTCTGTTTTTCTGTAAAATCTCTGTTCAATATCTAAAAGACTATTTAACTTGAAGTTCACTTTCTTAACATTTTAAAGTATAAATGTAATAGTATAACTGTAGGTATAGTGTTGTACAGATCTCTAGAACTTACTCCTCTTACATAACTGAGGTTCCCATCTACACAGTAGCAGCTCCACATTGCCTTGCTTCCCAAGCCCTGGCAGCTAGCATCCACTTCTTTGCTTCCATAAGTTTGACTCTCTCTCCATAATCCCTTAAAAATGGTTTGGCTGTGGTTTATCCTAGTGCTCTAGGATAAACAGATGTGTATACTGCTCAATCTATGAGTATCTTTCCTACCAAGTCATCAGTAGTTTTGACCTCCTTGACTAATATAACTTTTCAGATTTTATCAATGCAAGAGAGAATAAGCCAGCTCAAAACCAAACTTCAAACTGATCAAACTGTTCTACAACATAAACCCAAATAGCTCCCGTTTTTTGTTCAACTTTTATTTGCTCCATCTACCTAGCCACTTAATACTTGATTCTGTACTCCATAGATACTCTGTACTTTCAGCCCCTTTGTTTCTTTTCTTGTCTTTTCTTTTCTTTTCTTTTCTTTTCTTTCTTTCTTTCTTTCTTTCTTTTTTTTTTGGGGGGGGGGTTGAGACAGGGTTTCTCTGTGTAGTCCTGGCTGTCCTAGAACTCACTCTGTAGACCAGGCTGGCCTTGAACTCAGAAATCCACCTGTCTTTGCCTCCCAAGTGCTGGGATTAAAGGTGTGCACCACCACTGTCCAGCTCAACCCCTTTGTTTTAGGCAAACTTTTGGATTCATCCTGTTGGTGTCATAGTCTTCAGTCTCATACTTTCCTCTTTATCACATTTCCTCACTTATTTCTTTACTGTTGCTTCTATGCCCTTGCCCACTCCCAGCTGAGATTCTGACAATGTGTTCTTGCTGCATGCTTGACTCGTTTTATTTCTCTTTCTCTTCCCTACACCCTCGGTGATTTATAGTAATACATGCTGCAGAGAGAAGCACACACTAGGCTGGGTCTCTCTGGTTGCGTCTGGAATAGCTTCCAGACTACATAAATTGTAGCTTCTTCTCCTACCCCACACCCCTTAAAACTTGCATGGTTGTCCCATACACATTATTTTCACATTTACCATAGAGAATAACAGCTCCAAGCAGACTTTTTCATTCTCTGTTCACTTTCTGAATCCAATGCATCCAAGGAAGGACAGTCCAGAGATTGTTCTCTAGTTACTTGAGTTTCAAGGCTGCTCTGTGGGGGCTACATTTGCACTCCACGTAAATATTCATTAATGTATTTAATCCTCATCCTGAATATCCTTCTGTTTCATTATTGTCTCTCTAGTGGGCTGAGACCAAATCTGGCTTTTTCTGTATATCTTCCCAGTCCAGCATCACATGTAAATGGGCACTTAATAAGTGATTTTAGTCTGATGGCATAATTAAATCTTTTTCTATTGGAAATTACACATGACTTGACTCAAGGGCTGGTCTGCCCTAATTGTGTTTATGTTCATTTTCTTGCCTTTGCCTTTATCTTGCCTACTCTGTCTCAGGAAAGTGAGCTTTAAATTCTTTTTGTTTTTAAAGAAGTCATCCATCTATTCAAAGTACAATGACGCTTTACAAAATATAGCAAAGAAAACCATTTTGATTAAACACATAAATGCTTCACAAGACAGGAGCATACATTCAAATTGCCAAAGAATATGTAAGGCTTCTACATTGGTTTTTGCTTTTTTCTATTTAACTCTTAAGAAATTGTTTCCTAATTATTTCAAATTCTATATTTATGTAAATTGTACCTCTTCCTCACTGACCAACTCTTCCTATGTCCTACCCATGCACTCGTGTGTGTGCACACATACATGTGCATGCCTGTGTATATATACACATGAGTGCAAATGCTTGCAGATGCCAGAGGTGTCATATTCCCTGGAGCTGTAGTTACAGGTCATAGTAAACTACTCTGTATAGGTGCTGGGAACCAAACTTGGGTCCTTTGTGAGAACAAGAAGACATACTCTTAACCACTGAACCATCTCTCCCACCCCAGCAGAAATTATTAATGCTAACATAGAATTTAATGTACAACCTTTTGTTATTGACCAAAGACAACTAATTATATATATATATATATATATATATATATATATATATATATATATATGATCTGCCTGGAGTGGGGACAAAGTGATCTGACATTTAATATATTCAGATCACTAGCTGTTATTCCTAGGTATTGCTGAAGGAAAGGCTGCTGTTATTTCTACTTAAGAAGCCCAGTATTATTTATACAGTAGTGTCTAGAGAATGTCTTGCCTTCAAGGAAATATTTTATTATTTGGAAAAACCCAAGCTATTTACTAATATCCAAGGCTAAGATAAAGCTTCGGGAGGAAAGGCCTGCTGTCTGGAAGCTGGGAAAGAAGACAATGGAAGTATACCAATAAGGCAATGAGTACAAGTGGATAATGGATCAAAGTTAATAGACTTCTCTTTCACATTAAAGACAAATATTGTCAGTTATTCTGTTTAAAAAATATTCCAAGGTCTGCTTATGTTCTGTGTGATACAGTAGCCTCTAGGGATATGTAGCAATTTAAATTTAAATCAGATGAAATCTAAATTCTATCCTTCAGTTAACCCAGCTTCATTTCATGTGCTCACAGACATGTAGGTAGTGAGTATGTACTGGAAAGCATAGCTCTAGTGTATCTTCAGCACTACAGAAATTATATTGAGCAACGTAGGTCTAACTGAAAGTATGTTAAATAAAGATGTTCACTGCACACTGGAATTTGGTGTTTCTTATGCTGTTAAGTACCCAGAAGTAGACTTTTATATTAGGTAGTCACATGACAAAGTGCCACAGTCACTGAGAATATACAGGCCACTCCAACGACATTCTAGAATGAACCACTTCCATATAAAATCCGTTGGCAATGGATTCAAACTTCACACAGCTTCCCAAGTGGCAGATTCTTGGTAAATGGTTCTTTCATGCCGTGTTTTACTTTATTTTTGAGCCTGGGTCTCACATTGTCACACAGTGTACTCCATTCTGGTCTCAAACTTGGAATCCTCCTGTCTCTGCCTCTCTAGTGCTAGGATTGCTGTCCTGTACCATCATGCTTCACCAGAACCAGTAACTAATTTCTGAAGATGCTCTTATCCAAGCACAGGTCTTGTTCGAATGAAGTTGTCTAAAACCTCACATTGCCTTGTATCTTTTTCTGTGTCAGTATTCATACTTTTCTTTAAAGATATTTTGTGTTTATAATCCATTTGTCTAAACAATATGATGAACAGTACAGCAGAAATCTAGAGAAATAACAGTTTTTCAACTTAACACTGGCACCTTTCTAACAGGAAAAGGAGATTCAAAGCTTGGCTAACTAATCTTTTGCTACCACTTATAATAAATAAGCTGTTCAAGTCAGGGCTCTCTTTCAAGCACAAATATACTACCTGTCCATGACTGAAGAACACAGTAGTGTCGCTTAATGCATCAGATATTCTCTCATAGAAGCAAGGAGCAAACAGGATTATTCAGTAAACAAGTCAAGTCTCATGATGAGATGACAGAGGGAGATTTGTGTTCTTTATTGCTAATGCTTCTGGAAGCTGAGTTGTGGTTCTGTCCTTTCTTTTCCGTTCTTTGGTTCCCTTAACTTAAATAACAGCTGCAGCGTGAAAGCACAAATTATTCTTAAAGACTTTGAATTAATAGCCTCCTTTCTGTCTACTTTTATCCTCCCCAACTGCCCTGTTTTAGCTTCCCTTCCATGAGCTCTGCCCACTGGAGTTGGCGAAGAGTACAGTCAGCTCCTTCTTCTGAGATGGCCCTTCTCCAAGGCCAGCTTTGTGCCCACTGTTAGACGTGGCTGCTTAAGAATACATAGTCATCGTTAATTTCCCTCACCAGGCGTTCATTCCCTGGCACAAGTACTTTACTCCCTTTTGTATACCAGGTGGAGTCCTCATTTAAAAAAATGATCTCCTTCTTAAATGATTTCAGAAATAATTATTTTCTACAAACTCAGCAGGATCTGGTATCCAGGGTTCCCTGTTATGCAGAATTTGTTACTTCCAAATGTCTACGACTTTTTGTGAAGAAAAATGTACTTCTTCAACAACTATTAGTCAGAAAGGAAAACTTCTCTAAGAGGAACATGCTTAGCTAAACAACACCAAATGCTATTGGCATTAGTTACTGTTTCTCTGATCATGACACAAAGTTGCCACATAACAGACTAAAAGGAGAGGAGACAACATAGAAGAAAGCTTTCATGTGGAGAAGTCAGGATATACTATCTGCACCCTTTCTATTTTCAGAGGATCAAAGCCAGTGCTCTTCCTTGCCCAGTACCTGGTGAAGCCTTAGGTATAAACCCTTCTTGCAGGATGGAGGGAGAAGAATGAGATGCTAGTCCATGATGGCTGGATGAGCTGGCAGCTGTAGCTCCACACTCAAATTTTTAGTGAACTTTATTCAGACTGTTATTAGCACCTACATCCTGTGTCTCCAGTTCTTAGGAATTTCTCTATGCCAAGGGTATTGCGAGGCTCAATAGAGACAATCGCTGATGCTCATAAAATCAGTATGTGAAATAAACAAGGGATTGGGGAGAATGTAGTCATACCAGAATACAGCTGTTACAAAAATAAAGAACGTGGATAATTTTTATTATTAACACAAGAGAGCCCTTTAAGATGATCAGTATCTGGAAAACAGTCACAATTGTGTTACTTTGGATCTTTTTTTTTTCTTTTAAAGCTAACAAATACCTTTAGAGGTGAAGTTACTAAGTTCATAAGGTTACTGAATCCATCATATCAAAGCTCTATGCTTCTGTAGCAAACCTATTAGAGTACTACAAATCAGAAGTATACCTTTCGTCCCTACTACAAAGAATGTTCATGGTTATATTGATTACTCCATGTATTATTTTGCCAATAAAACAGTGAAACTTGTGTGTAGTGTGTATAGCAAAGTAAATAACCCTTGTCCATCACAGAGGATGTTGGGTATAACAAAGAGGAATTAAGCACAAAGATTATAGTTGGAAGCACATTGTGAGTCTTCTTGTAGCCCTCTTCACACTTGCTAATGCAACTTTATCTCCAAACAGACTGTATCTTAGCTCCCATTCCCCAGAAGAAGAGTTCATGACCAGAGTGGTAATCATTTATGTGAGAAAATCATTCTGGAAACATCCATAGAGGAATAGAAAATGAAACAAAGAAAGAGATGGCAGCCAATCAGAGAGTTATGAACAAGACATTTATTATTGTGTACAGCTGGAGCTTCATCCAATGAGGACTTCCAGGGCCAGACAAGGGGTTTCGTCTCCTATCAACAATGACTGATGGCTACTCCTAGAGAATATGAGTTCCCCAGAATGTCCACACTGCCCTATGTGCTAGCCAGCAGGCTCTTATAGCCAGATAAAGACACCTTACACTGGTATATAAGTGCTGACCAGTGCTGGGGAGTAAGAGCTGTATGCATCGAAGTAGTAAAACTGAGATCGAAGACTGAGCACAGAGAACATTTGCTATTACTAACTGCATACTTTGGCTGTCATGTGTAGCCATAGTACATTGCATGGCATAATAGGTACTCCATAATTCTCTTTGTTATCTGGCTGTCTTGGCATCTGTTATTACCATATCTACTCCACTCTGGGAAGTATATTTCTTTTCTATCAAAAGGTGGTCATTAATTCTCAGCTTTCACAATCTATGTCAGAAGAAGTCAATAAGAAGTCCCTAGTGAGTCCCAAAGAGCAGGGAAAATGTAAAACTTTTCTTTTGAGCATCACTAATCTCTGAGATTTTCTTGGATCATACATGTTTTCTGAGAGCAATCGCCTACACTATGGTGGGAGTAATAATAGCTTCCTCCCTCTAGGCTTTTACTAACTAGCAACCCTAGTGAGAAAAATGCATTTTTGTGGCTTAAAAATATGTAAGACCTGGATGGACAAGTTAATATGAAGACAAATGGGAGTTTAGGCTATTACTGGTTCCATGTTTTAGTCACACCCTGGGAGACACTGGGCACAAAGAAATTCTGTGTTTAGGTACAGAGAAGAGCGTTCCTTTGTTATTCTCAGAGGACCAAATGACCAGTGTTCATCCAAGTATTTCCAAGTCACCATTGCTATGATAGCAGATGGTAAGACTATCGGGTCTGTCACACTAGCCTTCAACTTACTGTGTTCCTGTAGTAATCTTTCCTGATTAAAAGTATTCATTTTAATTTTTAATAGATTATTTTGAGAGTTTACCACATGAGCATTGCATCTATGTCACTCCAGCCTCTCCCTTCCTCTCTAACTCCCTCCCAAGTATGGAATCTCTTTTTAACATTATTATTGCTATATGCGTATTTATTGTATGTGACCTATTGCATTCATTGATTTGCTTGTATGTGCATGTGTCCAGGGATTGAACTGCTTGGGATTGGCCAACCTATCAGGAGCTTCTCCCTGGAAGAAAGTGATTCTCTCTCTCTCAGAAATCATTGGCCACCTGTAGATCTCTATCTAGGAATCGGACCATATGAAATTTCTCCTGTCCATGTGGCCATGCCATTTGGTATTGTCATTATGCTAGCTTTGTTCAGAAAACTATAATGTTGGGAGATCATGGATACTTTTACCCTGCCATGTCTAGGGCACACTTATCTATGAACAGGTGTTTTGCTCCTCTGGCTTTTACAATATTAATAGCCTCTACTCCATGACTTTACTTGAGCCTTAAGTGTAGGGGTTGGGTTACAGATATATAAGTTGGGGAACCTATGGTTATGAGTCTCTTTAATAGTTTCCATCTGTTGCAAAAAGAAGGTTCTTTGATGAGTGAGGCTTAAATAATCTGTGGGTGTAAGGATAGAAAAGCAAACTCATATTGTCTTAGGGAACTGGCAATGGTAGGTTCTACTCTGGTCTATACCCACTCTAGCCACTGGCAATCAGCTAGATATCTAGTTACCAGGCATGATTTTCCTCCTGTTAAGCAGGACTTAAAGTCCAATTAGACACCTTTTGGTTGCCACTAAGATAAAAGTGCCATCATTGCACCATTTTTTGGCTATCTCACCTATCTAATCATTGTTGTGATTCACAGGCTTTACAGGGCAGGACAATGATTGCTCCTTTGCTTTGACAGCTTACACAGCATGTTCTGATACTGGGAGAGCCTGAGGAGGATGTCTGTTTCTGCTTGATTCCTTTAAGTCAAATTATCTAGTGTCTTCAGCTATAGGGAGGACTTACCTTCAAGTTCTGGGGACATCAAAGAACAAGGGCAATATCCTATATTGTTCTGAGGGTCTCTTAGACTCCCAAATTATCCATTTAGATGATTGTTTGTATCTATAGCAAACAACACAGAAAAGTCAATTCCCTTACATTTCTTTCTGTTATCAAGAAAACATAATATGACCAAACATTGACAAAAAGTGACAAATAAAGCAAGAGTGAATATATGTTTGACAGAAAAGTGACTGGATTATACCAGAGCACATGTGCTCACACACACACACACACACACACACTCACTCACAGAGAGAGGAGGGCAATGACTTGTGTTCTCATAACTCTTCTGTTGAGGAAGAATAACATAACTTCAGAAGTAAGAAATGATGCCTACTGCCCAAAGAAAAAGCACTGTGGAATTTCTTCGCTATTAGATTGTTTAAACATGTGTTTCAACAAAAATCATAACTCTATATGATACCTGAGTCACTAATATTCAAATTATAATGCTCAAGGATCAGATAATAGACATAAGAATGTGACACCCAGGTGGCCCTTAAGAAAAATAGGATGTAAATGAAGTAAATGCCTAATAAAAAATTGGAAAAAAAAGAAAAGAAAAACAGGATGAAGAAGATATTGGGAGTACTGGGAGTACCTCAGCTGTCAGCCCTGTTTAAAAATTGCCTGTGATAAAATAAATAACCTCACCCCAAGGTCCCATTTTCTTTCAGGTATAGCTTGTATCAGATATTTGTCCAATGCTTACATATAAAGGCCATGCCATCTTGATCCAATTCAAGAACCTTTTAAGGGGTACACAAGGAAAAGAGTTCTCCATGAAATAGGCCAAGATGTCACTATAGGCCATGTCAATTCTTCACTCCTTCTCCTGTCTTTTACCTGATGCCCCAATTTACCCCAGTGCTTTCCCTCCAAAACTTAGTGCACATTTATCTAACACTCTGTCTTCTGGGGAACCCAATTGGTACCAAAAGTTTAAATCCTTTCATAGCCAAGGGTAGATTTCCAATGAAAATGTCCAGATTGTATGTGTCCAACTACATAACACCACTTTGGCAATCATTGCATGGTGATGATTTATTAGTCAGAACATCCTATGTGTCAAAGGCTACTTCTCAACTGAGCTAATATAATTAACTGGCGCAATAAGAGTATTAGTGAACTTGAAGAGCTAGGTGCTAATATTTACTCTGTCCTTTGACCATAGCAGCCACTACCACCTTAATTAGAGAAACTGTGATACTGGCACAGACAAGGTGATGCTTTGATCTTCCTTCATAGAAACTGATGAGGAGGAGAAACCTAGGCCATCACCTAAGTGTTTAGTCACTCCATTATGTCCTCTTCAAAGCTGTATATAACTCTTCTCCTAATAGGGGCAAGGGGGACATGGGATGTACTAGAACAGTGGTTTTCAATATGTGCATCAAGTCCCCACTAGGGGTTCATATATCAGATGTCCTGTATATCAAACATTTACCTTACAATTCATAAGAGTATCAAAATTATAGTTATGAAGTAGCAACAAAATAATTTTATGTTTGGGGTCACTACAACATGAGGAATTATATTAAAGGGTTGCAGCAGTAGGAAGGTTGAGAACCACTATGCTAGAGTATATGGTGGAAGGCCAGCAGAATGGGGAATTCACCTCTGCATCTATGGGAAAATCGTTAACCGTATTGGGGTGAGACTTGAGGATGTGGCTGTTATATAGTCGTCCATGTTCCTATAAGTATGCCAAATAGGTTCACATATTCACCAAGCTGGACCTAAGAGGAATTGTTCTTTTAGTTTGTCACTGGAGCCATATTTAGTCGCTATCTGTTTACATCTCCCTAGGAGAAATTCACACAACCTTTGTCTTCACTGTACACGTAAAAAAAATGAGGCATAGTCATATATCTATAATGAGTAAAGCAGCTAAAATTTGGGTCCAGGAAATTGTATTTGAGAATGCAAACTCTTATTGATTATAGTTGTTATGATTAATCTTTATTGTCATGTTCATTAGATTGAGAAGTACCCAGGAGGTTAGCATAACACACGTCTGAGTGTCCCTGAAGCTATTTCCAAAGATGACTAAGCAGGTATGATGGTTAGTGTAAATTGTCAACTAGACAGAGTTTGGAATCAACTGGGTGATACACCATGGACTTGTCTGTGAGGAGACTATCTGGATGACTTTAGTTAAAGGGGGAGGGTCCACCCACATTTACCAGACTTTCTCCCAGCTAGGATTTTAAATGTTACTTTACCACTACTCAAATGAGCTCCTATGATCTTTGAAAGGCAGAAATCAAAGTGAAGCTATGCTTCTGAGTCTCCTGCTGTGTCAGCTGCCAAGCTCAGCTAGAGAGCCACGGAATCTTTTCCCTAAGCATGTGTAGCAAAAAGTCCATTGTTTGGTCACAACAAAAAAAATATTCAAGACAGTCTGTGGAGCTTGGCAGGGAGAGAAGCTATTCTCTCATCAGAATGATAAAAAAAAAATTCTCCCCTGAGGATATAGCATGAATGAAGTGAGTGTCACATGTGAAGATCTTGAACAAATATTTAGGTTATAAGAGACAGATATTGCAAATCTTGAGGTGAGAACTGGTGTGGCTAGAGGAGAAGTAAGGGTGGAGTGAGCTGAGTTCAACAAGATTCCTTTAGTTTTGTAAGCTATTGCAAAGCATTTGAATTTTATTCACTGTGACTTTGGAAGCATCTGGGAAGTTCTTCCACATGCAAGGGTATAAAACCAAGTGAAGTGGCTCTCTCTGAGCACATAGACTTAAATAAGGAAGTATCTGAGCATACGAATGTCTGCAATTAAGTGTATAAACAGGACTCTAGTTGAGTAGAACATTCAGGAACAAGTTGGTTGTTCTCATGGAGGATGCCAAATATTGTGGAAAGATCAGTCGAGAAATACAGTGTCCAGAAGCCAAGACTGGATTAGTCTTCAGTAATAACCTGTGGAATACCTATTAAATACCAGCATTCATGTGTTTGAACATGCAGTAGATGTTACTTGATACGTGCCAGCTATCTAGATGCTAACCAAAATCAAAACTGCAAAGATGAGGTAGATATGATATTGTCTTTGAAGAGTTTTATCATCCCCATGGAAGAGATCACCTTCCAAGAGCTCTAGAAACACTTCGTACTAGGGGGAAAAAACAAGGTTGGGTTGCCTTGTAAAACACAGAACAACCAGTTAAATTTGAATTTCATATAAACTATGAATCCTTTTATGGTGCATGTATGTCAGAGTTAGTTCATGAGACGTACTGACTACACATTTACTGTTTACATGAAATCTGATTTAACTAACTGGCTGGTATTTGCATTCTCTAAATCTAGCAGTAACTCGAAAGAACCGGTACAGCGACCTTAAAACTGGAGCTTGCATTAGGTTACCATTTCATGAAATATGAGAACACTGCTGGATTTAAAAGAGAACAATGACCAGAACCTCATTTGAAAAAAAAAATGTGAAATACTTCATAACAAACCAGCAAAGAAGCCAGTCTTTCTTTCCTACCTCTCCTGGGAACATCACATCCCCCTGCTTTATAGAAGAAACTGGTATCTCTTTCCTGGTGGAATTTTTCTCAAGCGTGTTACCCTGGAATATGAAAACATCTCAAATGCTAAATGAAGGTACACCCCTAAGCTATGCAGGATTAGTACTGGAAAAGTGAAGGATTTTCAAAACTCTTGCAAGTTAGGTGATCAAATCCTTTATTCAGATTATAGGGTTGTCAGATGATTATCATTGAAAATAGATTCCCAGGTAGGTTTTTAGCACTTAACTTGGAAGTAATTCAAACAACAAATAGGAAATGCCTTTATCTTCTTATTTATGGTTCACGTCAATTTTAAAAATAGGATACAGTCCTGATAAGCAGTATTTCATTCTAGCAATAAAGGTATTTATCTACAGATGCATAACTCATTACTAAAATGTGTTTTCCATTTTTCTCTTGATGGCATCAAATTTTCTAGTATATTTAGATTATTGTAGTCAGGTCAGAACAATTCATTTTTGGGGTAATGATTGCTCAATCCAGAAAGTGTTGTAAGTGCTTCAACACTTGCAGCCACAGAAAATAAAATAACCAATGCCAGTTTATGCATATTTTGTTCTGTAGATGTAATAGTGTGATGAATAAAGTTCCTCCAAGCACAGAAATAGATTTGAACAAAAGATTGAGATGGGGCAGAATGGAAGAAGTTCAACAAGATGAAGATGTAACATTTCTCTCTGGGAAAGACAAGCTCCTTTATGTATTATCTTAATGAGTGATGGCTAGTGTAAAGTCGCTAGGATATTTAGGGAGCTTTAAGATTCATCCAAAATGGTGAGATAAGCATTTCATATTTCAATATCAATATTTACAATATACCACACATTGTATCTGTACCACTAATTGAATACTTTGCCACTATCTAGATTTCAAGTGAAAAATTTTACATTTCAATTTAAAAATACCCTAGGTTCTATGTGTTTGGGGGGGCATTATTTTACAGGCACATGTGGGGCTTATTAGCTTCATGGAGCTAATGCTCAGCTTTTGAATTTTCCAAGTTCCCAAATAATGGTCATGGTTGTAGGATCTCTCTAGGGAAGAATTTGGAAAAAGAATCTGTTTGAATGACTCTTATAGTGGCTAAAGCTCTAGTTTGGAGTCAGTAGTCATTGTATAGGGGTGAATGATTAGTGTGAAAAAGCTTAAGGTATTTATTCATAGTTCCTGTTGATTAATGCAAAACCATAGCTCATAGCCAGCTGAACAAGTCCTGTGCCATGGTTGCTTCTCTCAGAGGAAGGAATATCTTTCTGTTTTGAACAATTGGATTCTCAAAGGCCATGTTCTTCTCCTTACAGAGACTGATTTGGCACATTGCTGATAACCAAAGATACTAGCATTCTACTCAAGTCTACAAAGTGAAGCAGAACTTCTGCTTGTCTTTACTATGTTCACAGCTAGCACACAATTTGTAACTCTCATCACAACCCTGGAAAATGTGAAGCAGACATGGCACAACACTTCTACCCAGAACTCAGGAAGTTGAGGTGAGAGGAATGTGGATTCAAGGGTAGCCTGAGCTACATAGATAGACTAGGCCTCAAAAATCAAGCAATCAAAATACAAACACAAAATGAAAACAAAGCCAAGGCATATGGAATGATCAAGAATAAATAAAATGCTCCAGGTGATATGATAAAACAGAATCCTTGGTGAGTAAAGACAGAAAAGCCTATATATCAGACATAAATGAATTGAAAGTGAAAAGATTTCATTTGCCACATGGCTTCAGAAGGTTTAGTCTGTATGACAATAGGAACCAGTGATGTAGGAGATCTGTTCCTGTTCATGAGGGTTGGTAAGTACAGAGAAGTGCCTAGAACCTGCCACTCCCAAGACCAAATTCCTTTAACTAAGTCCTTCCTCCTAAAGTTCCCCCCAGAGTTTCTAAAAATAATATTGCTAATAGGGAACCATGCATTTAAAACACGAGACCAAGGTTTCTTAGACTAAACCTTAACAAAGTCTTATAGTTTCTAACAGGTTCCAGCAAGTTCTGACTGTCACGGATCCCACAGTAATGTTCCCAACGCTGATTTTCTGACATTTAATGAAAACGTTTTTGAGCAATTTATTTCCTTACAGCTTTCCATATTCATCTCAAGACTCAGCAGTGAATCAAATAAAAGCCAGGCTGGGCAAGCCGTGAACAAGATTGCTCTGGAACCTGTTGGAAGCACTTCCCTGCAGGTTTCCTACTGGATGCTTGGGAAGAATTTGAAACTGTAAGAAAAAAATGTTGAGGGTTGTTTTATTAAATCCTTGGAACAGTGTCAGAAACATATTCCTGCATGCCTTCAGCAGGTGTGTGCTGGAGCTGGTTTGTACTGGTTTGGTCGAGCTGATTACATTTTCAGGAATTCTGCAAGCTGTTTAGCATCCCGTAGGCAGTTTTAAATTGACCACATGAGAAGTACTTGCACCACAGAAACTGGCAAATGTTACTGATTATTTATGATTCTTTTCTTTCTTTCTTTCTTTCTTTCTTTCTTTCTTTCTTTCTTTCTTTCTTTCTTTCTTTCTTTCTTTCTTTCTTTCTTTCTTTCTTTCTTCCTT
>NC_034613.1:7493012-7505351 GCF_900095145.1 Mus pahari | reverse complement strand
TTCCTTCCTTCCTTCCTTCCTTCCTTTCTTTCTTTCTTTCTTTCTTTCTTTCTTTCTTTCTTTCTTTCTTTCTTTCTTTCTTTCTATATTTCTTTTTGAGAATCACTAGTTAAACAATTATCAACACAATGCAGGCTCACCGAGAGGACACCACCATGCACTCCTTAGCAAAGGCCAAGGGCTCAGTGCACCAGAGGCAATGACTTAGAGAAGTTGCAGGCAGTCTATGAACATCTGAACAGCAACAAAAATTTATAAAGGCCAGAGGGACAGCCACAGCATCCAGCCAAGGCGAGCTACAGTTAGATGAAAAGACACCCTAGCCTCTTCTTGCTATGTCCTCGCCATTCCTCTGGGCAAAGCAGGAAAGCAAAACATATTTAAGACTAGAGGCCTTGATTCAAATTGTGTCTAGGTTAGACAAAAATTACAAAGGTGTTCAAGAAGCCCCACACCTTAAAATAAAATCCTTTCGATGCTGTACTAGAGAAAGCTAACCAAGGACTATTTAATTATCTACATAAACAGATCTTTGTTTGGCATTGCTATTTGCTAGTAATTATTGACTCAGGTTGTCTGAAGTTATCTATTAACTCACAGATCTTTTGAGGTAACAAAGGAAATCATTTCTACCCAGTTTTTTTTAATCCCCAAAGTTACAAATTTTATTGTCCTGTAGGACATAAATCAATTATATATAAATGCTTTCCAGACATTTTTAACATGTTACTGATTTTCTTATTAATAAGTTAATAAATGTTCAACATGTATTCAGATTAAAATGATACTTTGAGTGTATTTTCAGAGTTATGTAAGGTAAAAATACTCCATCTTGGCTTATCCAAGGGATAAACATAATTTGGAGCCTTGTCATGGAGAGCCAACATGAGCACCATTCACCCTCTGATTCAGTTTCTGTTCTTTACAACCCCAGCTCCCCAAGGAATATGGAAGAAACTGGCCAGCCTTGGTAGGATTATAAAAATGTCATCAATCATAGTGTTGTGGACAGAATATCTCTCAGCAAACACAGGTATTGATGTATTTAGTATCAAAAGGCTTAAATTTATGGTGTAACAAGATTCATGTATATTTGACTTATTCAAGGGCTTATCCAATTTGTGTCTGGAAATGCCTTGAATGGCAGTATGTCCCGCTACCTCTAAAACAAATCACTCTTCACAAACAGATATACTTGAGTATAGGACTTCTGAAAAAAAATCTCCATTTTTTCTTCCTACTCCCAGCTTCCAGACAACACTCCAAAAGCAAGAGTTTCTCTGAAGGAAATTTTAAGTGTACAGTCTCAGCTCTATCTCTGCTGTTATATTTGAGGTTGGGGCACGGAAGAGGAGAGAGGAGCAAAGCTGATGAAAACATGGAGCTGTCTTCATCACTATCCCACTGTCCTCTCCATGGGCTATTGAGGAGGGTGGTAGGCTTTCACTGTGATCTGCTAAAGACTACTTACACAGGTGTGTGGAGCTTTCCTGTTCATATTTCTTCTTCTTCTTCTTCTTCTTCTTCTTCTTCTTCTTCTTCTTCTTCTTCTTCTTCTTCTTCTTCTTCTTCTTCTTCTTCTTCTTCTCAAACCTCCTGGGAAATGACAGAATCCCATTTAGACCCTGTGACGAATGAGATGCTCTTAAGATCCTACTCAAAATGAAATGTGATGTTTTGTGTTTGAGTGCTGACCAGAACGAGGACTTTCTTGGGCATACCTTTAACACCACTGAGTCCTGTGGAAAACTTAAACTTAAGCTGTCCACTCAGTTTCCTTCAGTCTGTCTCTCACACTTGGGCAGTCCATTCTCCTTCTTCTGGATGTAGTAGATTCCCTTTTAAATATAATCACAAAACAGTGAAGTCAGGCTATTATATTTTTAAAAATGTCTAAAAGGATGAATTATGATGAGAGGTTGCTATGACACCCTCCTTTGTGCTGGTGAATATGAAATGGCACCCAGGAGCCTTGTGTTTTGCGCCCAAATACAGGAGAGTTCTTATTAACACACAAATTCTGTTATGCTAATATTCTTGCATGTACAGTCAATATGTGGGAATGCAGATGGCTGCCATCCCCAATTCTTTCTGCATCACTTTATTCTTAACATACTGTCATAGCTGCTGGTACTGCTTTTTATATACACTCTAGCAGTGCCCACAAACCCACTCAGGAAGGGCATGTTTACATGTCAGGGTCCTGCTAAGAACAAGCAACCCAATTAAACAGATCTGTGTAAGAATGCCATGTAATGCATTGCAAAATGGTCTGCAGATTATTTGATTGTCAGTGGCTATAAGACCTATCATTCTTGGGAATAATTGGAAAGATATGTCATGTCCTTATAGCTGAAACTGTATCAGAAATGTCAAAGGAAGCCACTGAAATTCATGGCAAGGTTGTTGGCAGAGGCCTTCTGATAATAGATTAATGTAACATGAAAAAAGTTATGTGGAATAAACATTTTTGCAGCAAAGGAACTTCTGGTCTTCTTTTATGTTTTGGTTACATCTGAGCTGGTTGTTGCTAAAAGCAATAAAATACATAAAAGTTATTGGTAAAGTACTTTGGGTGCTTTAAATTCAACCCATAACCTCTACTGGAAACTTATTTGCGCATTCATTTTTAAAGAAACCTAAATGATGGGATTTTTTTCATCTTTTAGAAGCAGACACAATAATTAAATCTTAACTTAGGTTTCATCTTCAGGTCAATCAGTTCCTTAATTCCAGAACTCATACCCGAATACAAAATATCTCAGTTTAATTTTCTTACATGGTACTTGTCTCTAAGATTTTGTATTTTTCAAGCCCATTTAAAATTACATACAAATACCAATGTCAGCAAATGCCCTCCTGTTCAGAAAAATGCTTTATCTCCTGCTATAGAGAAACAGAAATGAGCATTCGGTTGAAACATTATCACTTGTCTGTTGTTACTCTGTAAATTTTTTATTAAAGATTAAAGTTAACACACTATCTAGTGATATTAATATAAACTTTGCTCATGTTTTTCTAGTGAATGGCATTTTTGACAATAAATGTTCTGAAGATCTCAGGAATTTTCAATAAAGATTTCTTGATAGAAGCATAGGCCCCAAAGAATTTTGTAAAGAAACAAGCAATATGAATTTAAAGGCAGTCTATTACTTGGAGAGGGAGGAAAACAGTCATTTCTTAGTTGTGTAACTTCAGCAGGCTTTCCATGGCCATTGCCCTCTTCCTTAGCAGACTCAAAACTTGTCATCCTTTCCTACATTTTCTTAAGAAAAAAAAGTCATCAGTGTGGGCAGTGCAGTTTTAAAAGGTCAGAAACGTAATTTCTTCTACGGGGAACAGGCCGTTCAGTTGTTTCCTGGTAATTCTGAGGTTAAACCATTTTAGCTGCCCTGAGGCTCACTTGCGTTAAAACCTGTTCATTTAAAGCAATTCTATAAAGCTTATTACCCTTCATTTATAAGCTTGTTTACTTCACCTTTAGTCTACAGCCTCAGTGTTTTGAGAAGAGAGTTTTAAAAAGAAGACCAATGGAGTTAGAGTCTTCAAGTCTTTTTATCAACATCTGGAGACAAGTCCCCTAACCATTTAAAACAAACACCAATAAGCAACCACTTGTCACAGAACTTTTTTAATATAAGACCAGCTTTTTCATCCAGTGAACAGTATTATAAAAGAAAATATTTATCTTTTACTCCACTTGGAGATTTATAGTTTGCTTATTTAAATGAACCCAAAGGATGGCTAGAGATGTCCAAATCAAGAACAGGCTTCAAGAAAGGGAAGAGCATACCAGTGGAAAACACAGCATGGGAAAGCAGAAATATAGTATCTGGAACATTAATTATGCTATCTTAGTTACTATTCAAATATACTTTTGTAAGGAAGAATAAAAATAAATGTGTGATATATCAAATATCAAAATTTGAATGAGATCTGAAATCCTTAAAATAGAAATCTATAGATAAATATATCTCACCAGAAATCATTTATTTCACTACTGCAAATTTCTGTTGGTATAAGGCCAGGCTCAGACAACTTGAATAAAACAATTCAGGAAAATGCCTATAGTATCACATCACTAGAACATACACCTATGCTGTTTACACAACAAAGAAGTCAACTAGTGGTGCATTTCTCAGAATTGGGCATCATGAGATGAGTACATGCCTAAAATGTATGCCTGAATTTTAGTTGGCTACGTAAATCTTTTAGGGGATTGGGAGGCTTTTGCAACTATGGAAGACAGAAATGCCAGCACAGAATATGCAAAGCTAAAGGAGATTATACATCACTGGAACAAATTCTAAGACTCAGCATAGCATGCCCCTGATGTTACTCCAGCCTAGAAGAAAGGAGGCTGGTGTCTATTCACAGTGGTTCTTCTCACCAGGCCTTACATGAGAGCTACCAAAGTAAGAGACTGTTCTAGATTGAACCCTGAACATCCTCCAAAGACCCAAATGGTAAAAGACTTGGCCACAGGTCTTTAACATTAGTAAAAATAGGGGGGTCCTTTAGGAAGTGGGGGGCTACTAGAAGAAAGTTAGGTCACTGAAGGAAATAGGGACTCTTGTTCTGTTCTCTGTCACTTTCATCTCCTGGCTGCCATGATGAGCTTCAGTCTACCATACACAGTACACTACTTTACACAGACCATCATCCAGCCATGGACTCTGAAATGCTGAAACAAAATCAGCCTCCTCTGCTTTAAGTTGTTTATGTTAGGTATTTTATCAAAGTGGTAGAAATCTAACACAGGCATAATTCCCTACTAAAATTGATCAAGCCTGCTGAAATGGAAGCCAGAGGAAGCCTCAATTAAAAAGAGATACCGGCTTGGCCATTGAAAGGCAGACTGGGCAGCGTGCACTGAGGCAAAATATTGGCCTTCTGGGTCTGCTGGAACATATTGCCATAAATTTCATACTCAAACACTACACAAATGTCTTCTTGCACAGTCTTAGGACCTAGAAATCCAAATTCTAGGTGTCAGTGAGGCTATGCTCATCTAGGATACTGGTTGAGAGACATTTTCATTGTTTTCTTGTTTTTTGGATGACTCTGGGTTTATATTCATGTCTCCAACAGTCTTGCAATAAAAAAGTAAGCATTAAAACAAAAACTCTGGTCTGCATACCACACAGTGATTTAGGTGATTTAAGTGAAACTCCCAGAATTTCGGACTGATCGCTGCATCAAGATCTAAGGACTGTCAAGTCCCATGCATGGACTAAGCATGAATTAATTGCATGCTAGGGTCTATTTCTACAGGTTTCCATCCATGGTCTGAAAATTTAAAACTATTATCTTAACTAGGTGAATGGCAAATAAGCAGATACAGATTATCATTACTAATATACATGAGCAGTCACCTGTTAAATTTCCTGAGGGTTTTTAACCTCTTTTCTCCAGATATAAAAGGTTCATTCATTCCTTGGTTTCAGCTCTGACTCCTCATCCATTCCTCAGAGTCCCTATGGAGAGCAGTAGAAAAAAAGGTGTGCTCTGGAAGGCAATACAATCAAGAAAGCTGAAAATGTAGAAAATTCTGAGGACTGGACTGTGAGGCAAAGGGTAAGATGAAGAAGATATCTTTCAAGGATCCAGTAGATCACCTAGGATGCTCTCTCAGCCTGGTAGCTATTATGCAACTAGTCCAATTCGTACTTGGAGAAGACTTTCCAACCCAGTACATTCTGTTGAAATGATTAGAGAAGCTATGAGAAACTAAGCATTTGCATAGAAGAGAACGCATACTCACCCCCTCTATTGGTTGCATGTTTATCTATCCATGTACTCATGCTGTATATCCATATTGAGTGATAAGCTACCTAAGGGTATCCTGCTGAGCCATCACTGCTGATTCTTTTTCCTTTGACGTTGGTTGACCCTAGCTCTATTTTCTAAAATGTGTTTTGTAAAGATAGAATCATAATTTCTTCGTAAAAATGCAAATCTCAGGCTGGGAATACAGTTCAGGCAGTCAAATGCTTGCCTTGAATATACAAGAACCTGAGTTTATAATATCTGAGTATGATGTTAGATGTTTATAATCTCACTGTTGGAACCCTGTGCTTGCTGGCTAGCCAGTCGATTCTTATTTATACCCTGTAAGAGATCCAGTCTCTCTCACATACACACACACAAAAACAGTGGATGGCTCCTTAGGGGTGGTACCTGAGGTTTTCCTTTAGTCTCTAGATGCACTTGCATTTACGCACATACAAACATATATACCTCATATAGTAAATCAATCAATCAATCAATCAATCAATCAATCAAGTATAGTATGATAGAGGTGGCTGCTATTAAGTGTAGTTGCTGCTTTTCCAGAGTACCTGAGTTTGGTTCATAGGACACACCTTGGATAGCTCACAACTTCCTGTAACTCCAGCTCCAGGAGATCCACACCCTCTTCTGGACCCATCAGGCCCATTTACACATGTAGCATACACTCGCATAGACATACATACATACATACATACATACATACATATATATTACATACATACATGAAATTAAAATAAACTGTTTAAAACTTGTAATTCTACTAATTACTCTATTTTCCTTAAGCCTGGGTGCCATATGAAATTAGCTATTAAAAACACTTCCAGTATTCTACAATTAAACAGGAAATAAGATTACAAAATGGAATTTTATAACACATTTATTGAAAGCAAGAGAAATGCAGGCTCAAAACAATACCCATTCTTCCAGGAAGCTTCTAATTCCACCCAGCAGAGCATGATTTAAGAGCTGTGGAGTACTTTACAGGTGAGAAGTTATGCAGCAGAGTGCCTTAACAACAGATTTGAAGGATGAATTATAACCCCTGTTGCTTTAATCACTCTGCTGATTGCCCTCCAGGCAAACACTTAAGAATGACTAAAACTTTTCAGTTCCCATCTTAAGTTATGGGCTTCCAGGCCTCAATGCCAGGAAAGCAATACAATCCAGACTTCTGAAAGGCGAGATGGAGTTCAAAGTATTTCAGTCTCTCTAACCCTACCTTCAGAAATTTTTTCCTGCCTGTCAACTTTCTAGGAGACTTAGAATTTGGTGAGCATGGGAGTTGTTACCTACAGGTCATTTAAAATTAATATTCTGAAACCACACCCCTGTCAATATTGGTTTAAGTTGTTCTGAGGCAAAAGCCCTAAATCTCCCCTATTAGCAAACAACCTCAGATAACTAAGTTTAAGGAGAGCTGCTGATTAGACTCTGAAAATCGGTGATTCAGAGAAAATGTATTCTCAATTTGCTAGTTTGATGTTCTAAAAACAGTATGATGATGGTTAATTTTTTTCAGAAATTTTGAAATTGTGTTTCATTGGGAAGTAACATGATAAGCTTATTTGAATCTCACAATGACACTGAATGACATTCTGTCTTTAATGATAAGGGAATGGATACTCTAAAGTTCAGTCAACTGCATAAAACTCAAACCTATCTAGTCCAAACATTTGTTCCAGATTGGTGTATTTACTGGACTTCAGAGCATTCAATGAGCCTATTGTATGTTTATAATACTTTCCTAACTACTCTCATAATGGCTGATCAGTAATAAAAATCATACACACTACTTTATAAGCATCATTTCTGAAAGCTCATTTTGTGCCAAAAAATATTGCCACTATGTATTGTTGGATACATGAATGAGTCAAGCAGAGAACAGCTGGCCATTGGCGACAGTTAGCCAAGGTAAAAGGATAAAGGAGAATCTTAGTATTCTTAGAAACTGTGCCTATAAGCAATCCAGATTCATACATTCACCATCCTAGACTCTCAAGGAGGCTCTGGACTTACAGTGCTATCTGATATTGGATCAAACATTCTGCTGGTAACAGCAGCAAGCTCTGAAAAACATATAAAGTACTATCTGTAGGCAATCGACAGTGACCCTAAAATTAGGAAGACACTGGAATTTCATCACACTAAGATACACATCCATATGTCTTTACTTTGGGCATCCCTCATTTCTCAGAAATCTCTAAACTATGTCTAGAGCAGAAAGCTTTGAGATTTATTGAAGTGAAGATTTAGAGGACACAATTTGGACCTGACAGAGCAACTGAAGAGGAGCAAATCTTGGAAACTTGGGAGAGGTGCAGCAGCCCACATCTATGACCTGAACACTGGAGGGTGGAGACAAGATGCCAGGGGTTTGTTGATCAACAAAAAAGGGGAATTGTTGAGGTTTGATCTTTTGATATGTATCGTGATGATCATAATTGTGAACACCAAAGCCTGGGTGTTCACAGGACTAGAGTCTGCAAGTACCCAAGTATAACTATGTAACTATGTAACAAGTACCCAAGTATAACTATGTAACTATTAACAAGTACCCAAGTATAACTATGTAACTATGTAATAAGTACCCAAGTATAACTATGTAACTATGTAACAAGTACCTAAGTATAACTATGTAACCTTGCCCCCAAAATTATCCCTGATTGGTGAAGACAAGAGAGAGGATAGGGTCCACCTTGAGGGTTGGAGGGATCATGAGGAGGCAGAAGGTGGAGAAATGAAAAGGAGCCATGGGTTAAGAGTCAAGAAAGCATGGTTATGAGGGCTGGTCAATTGGAGCTAAGAGCAGCCCAGATAAAACATAGTAAGTAATTTGTTCTAATAAAGGCTTATTATAAATATATAAAAAAAGAAAACAGAAGGAAGACACAGAAATTGTATATGCACAGTCTTCAAATTTGTTTGGGTCCAGAACTGCAACACATGGGGTGAGTGAGGTTCCAAATAACTCAAAAGAAAACATAGTGCTTATAGGAAAAAACAAAACAAAACCAAACCAAAAGCAAAAAGTTTATAATCACTTGCTTCAGGGCAGATAAGTACACTCAAGCGAAAAGTACTTACCTGATAAACACCTCACAGACCCCATTGTATTGCCATCATGGTCAGATATTGTAATCATACCAAAGGCCAGGATTAAGGGATTTATCCAACAACAAAGGCACAGTTAAAATAGGTCTGCCTTAATGAATCCTAAATCTAAGTCTCCAAAAGATTAAGGTTATTCACCAATAGACTTGACTACCTGCTGAACACTCTTCAGAAAAAAGATATGAGAATGAAGAATCTTTTAAATGGACATTTACATTATAATTACTAGATGTGTAAAATAGTAAAAGCATCTATAAAACTCAGACTATCCAGATGTTGGAATTAAATACAGGATTTCTAAAATTCCTATGATATATGTTAGAAAATTTACGAGAAAAATGGGTAAAAATAGCAGAAGACTGTAGGCTTTAGAAGAAATTAGAAAACTCTAAAATATATCCAAAACCAAATTATAGAATTGAGAATATGCAACATAAAAAAAAAAAAAAAACTTAAATTGCCGAATGCCTTTTATAGCAGATTGTTACCACCAGAATAACAGATTAGTATAACTGAAGATCGAAATCACTCAGGGTGAAATAGAATGAATTAAAAAAAAAACATCAACAAAGATGAAGAACCAGAAAGATGTCTCATTGGCTAAGAGAGCCTGCCACCAAGTCTGACAACCTGAGTTCCATCCTCAGAACCTACATGGTAAAGAAGTAACAACGGATTCCTAAAAGTTGTCCTCTGACCACTATACATGCACAGTGGGGCAAGCACACTCACACACACACACACACATACACACACACACACACACACACACACACACTCATGTAGGCATGTGTCCTCATAGAACATACAAAGTGCAATTTTAAAATCAATATTAAAAAAAATGGATGAAGCCAGTGACCTCTGGGTTGGTGTCAAAACACTCTAACTTAAATATACCTTGAGTCCCAGATGGAGAGGAAAGGGATAGTGACCTCTTTTTCATATTTAATGGAAAACAACAACTCTCATATTCAGAAACATTTAAATAGAAAGGAAAGCAAACAGTAACACATTATAATATACCTACTGAAAATAATAACTGTTGGTAATTTACACATGATAAAAATAGAAGTTCAGAAAAGGTAAGGAACTTTCCCAAGCCCACCCCATAAGTGGCAGGGTCAAGAATCTGAAACATGGTGTACTCTTCATGTTCTTAATATTTACATTACATCTGTTAGACACTAGGCTGATTCCAAACCTTAGATCACCAACGTGCAACAGAAAATGATCTAGTGATGAAAGTGTAATACACAGGCAAGTCTACTTTGCCTTGAGGGCCTTTTTGCTAAGTGAGTTCTGCCTAGAAGTGACCCAGGGTCACCTCATTTATGTGCTTTGTGCTTGGCACGGACAGAAGTGAGCCAGACTTCTGAATATTGCTCCTAATTTTGCAGGAGCTATGGAGCAAAGATGTGTCTCATCTGTCTTTGGTACCATGTCTATTTGCAGAATTCTGGTCCTTGGGCCACCAGTATAAAGTGGTTTTCCTAAGCACACCTAACACAGCAGATGCTAGCATCACAGCTGAACAGATGTTTTCCCTGGAGAATCTGTTTCCAATACCTCATGATGAAGAATCACCTTCGGAGAATAAACAAATGTACATGTGTGTAAGCACCAGCAAGACAGAAGTCATCCATTTCAGCTGGGACAGCAAATGATCGGTGCTTGAGGAAACAGGGATCAGATGGGCTGGAAGGCACTCAAGCATTTATTTTTAAGTGTCATTTCTGTTTTGGGCTTTTCACTGTCCTGCTTTGCTTCCAGCTAATGCAATTGAAAACACTGATTCTGCATTTATTTATTTCCCTCTAGTGTAGTTTGCATTATACTGACAAAAGACACTTTTTATGAACTATGTATGCAATATGTGCTTAGTTAACACATCCTGCACTGCTAGAATTTAAACCAGGAAGAAAGGGAATAACGCCCATACAGTGGTGTTACTTTTTTTCCAAACACTTCATAGATTTCAATGTAAATGTTTTCATTAATTTATTTATTTATTCACTTTACCTCTCAATATCAGCCTCCCTTTCCTCCCAGTACCTCCCTCACACAGCTTCTTCCCCCAACCCCCTCCCCTTCTCCTCTAAGAAGCAGGAGGATCCCCCTAGCACCCCACCCTGGCACATCAAGTCATGGCAGGACTAGGGTTATCCTCTCCCACTGAGGCCAGACAAGGTGGCCCAATTAGGAGAATGGGATCCATAGGCAGATTCAAAGACAGTCCCCACTCTGGTTGTTGGGGGACATGAAAGAAGACTAAACTGCACTTGTTTGCTAGAGTTGTTTAAGTGAATAAATTATTTTCAGAGCTACCAAAAGTTTCACACAGTTCCTTTCAATATTTTCCAACAACCATAACTGATGAACTTTCTGTCTCAGACCACATTGTGGAGTCACTAACATACTCTTTGTCAGATGCCACTTCACTATTCACTTATATTACCTGTTCAGTCAATATTTTCATAGTAAGACTTTCTCAATGTTGTGAGATTCTTCTTCTTCTTCTTCTTCTTCTTCTTCTTCTTCTTCTTCTTCTTCTTCTTCTTCTTCTTCTTCTTCTTCTTCTTCTTCTTTAGATTTTTTATTAGATATTTTCTTCATTCACATTTCAAATGCTATCCCAAAAGTTCCTTATACACTCCCCCCCACATTCTCCCCTACCCACCCACTCCCACTTCTTGGCCCTGACATTTCCCTGTACTGGGCATATAAAGTTTGCAAGACCAAAGGGCCTCTCTTCCCAATGATGGCAGATTAGGCTATCTTCTGCTACATATGCAACTAGAGACACAATCTCTGAGGGTACTGGTTAGTTCACATTGTTGTTCCACTTATAGGGTTGCAGACCCATTCAGCTCCTTGAGTACTTTCTCTAGCTCCTCATTGGGGGCCCATTATTCCATCCAAAAGATGACTGTGAGCATCCACTTCTGTATTTCGAAGGCACTGGCATAAACTCACAAGAAACAGCTATTTCAGGGTCCTTTCAGCAAAATCTTGGTGGCATATGCAATAGTGTCTGGGTTTGGTGACTGATTATGGGATGGATCCCCAGGTGGGGTAGTCTCTGGATGGTCCATCCTTTCCTATCAGCTCCAAACTTGGTCTCTGTAACTCTTTCCAGGGGTATTTTGTTCCCCATTCTAAGGAGGGACAAAGTATCCACACTGGTCTTCCTTCTTCTTGAGTTTCATGTGTTTTGCAAATTGTATCTTGGCTATTCTAAGTTTCTGGGCGAATATCTGCTTATCAGTGAGTGCATATCTAGTGACTTCTTTTGTGATTGGGTTACCTCACTCAGGATGATATGCTACAGATCCATCCATTTGCCTAAGAATTTTATAACTTCATTGTTTTTAATAGCTGAGTAGTACTCCATTGTGTAAATGTACCACATTTTCTGTATCCATTCCTCTATTGAGG
>NC_034613.1:7491102-7492561 GCF_900095145.1 Mus pahari | reverse complement strand
CAGTTGAGAATTCTTTGTTCAGCTCTGTGCCCCATTTTTAATGGAGTTATTTGATTTTCTAGAGTCCGGCTTCTTGAGTTCTTTGTATATAATGGAAATTAGTCCCCTATTGGATTTAGGGTTGGTTAAAATCCTTTCCCAATCAGTTGGTGGCCTTTTTGTCTTATTCACAGTGTCTTTTTGCCTTACAGAAACTTTGCAATTTTATGACATTCCACTAGTTGAGTCTCAATCTTATAGCACAAGCCATTGCTGCTATGTTCAGGAATTTTCCTCCTGTGCTCATATCTTTGAGGCTTTCCTCACTTTCTCCTCTATATCATGATGGGGTATTGAGTCCATTGATATTAAGAGATATTAAAGAAATGTAATTATTGCTTCCTGTTACTTTTGTTGTTAGAGTTGGGGTTCTGTTCTTGTGGCTATCTTCTTTTAAGGTCGTTGAAGAATTATTTTCTTGCTTTTTCTAGGGCATAATTTCTGTCCTTGTGTTGGAGTTTTCCTTTTATAATTCCATGAAGGGCTGGATTCATGGAAAGATATTGTGTGAATTTGGTTTTGTCATGGAATACCTTGATTTCTTCATTTATGGTAATGGAGATTTTGGTGGGTATAGTTGCCTGGGCTGGCATTTGTGTTCTCTTAGCTCTGTATAATATCTGTCCAGGATCTTCTTGCTTTCATAGTCTCTGGTGAGAAGTCTGGAGTAATTCTAATAGGCCTGCCTTTTTATGTTACTTGACCTTTTTCCCTAACTGCTTTTAATATTCTGTCTTTACTTAGTGNATTTGNTGTTCTGATTATTATGTGTTGGAAGGAATTTCTTTTCTGGTCCAGTCTATTTGGGGTTCTGTAGGCTTCTTGAATGTTCACGGGCATCTCTTTCTTTAGGTACTGGAAGTTTTCTTCTATAATTTTGTTGAAGATATTTACTGGCCCTTTAGTTTGAAAATCTTCATTCTCATCCAATTCTTTTATCCATAGGTTTGGTCTTCTCATTGTGTCCTGGATTTCCTCAATGTTTTGGGTTAGGATCTTTTTGGATTTTGCATTTTCTGTGATTGTTGTGTCCATGTTCCCTATGGAATCTTCTGCATCTGAGATTCTCTCTTCCATCTCTTGTATTCTGTTGCTGATGCTCAACTCACATCTATGTTTCCTGATTTCTTTCCTAGGGTTTCTATCTCCAGAGCTGTCTCCCTTTGGGTTTTCTACTTCTAGTTTTAGATCCTGGATGTTTTTTTTTTCAATTCCATTACCTGTTTGGTTGTGTTTTCCTGTAATTCTTTAAGGGATTTTTGTGTTTCCTCTTTAATGACTTCTACTTGTTTAGCAGTGTTCTCCTGTAATTCTTTAAGGGCTTCTACCTGTTTCGCCATGTTCCCCTGTATTTTTTTTTAATTTATTTATTATTATTTTCTTTATTTACATTTCAAATGCTATCCCAAAAGTTCCCTAT
>NC_034613.1:7475079-7490609 GCF_900095145.1 Mus pahari | reverse complement strand
GGCATATACCCCGAAGATCTTTCGACTGGTAATAAGGACACATGCTCCACTATGTTCATAGCAGACTTATTTATAATAGCTAGAAGCTGTAAAGAACCCAGATGACCCTCAATAGAGGAATGGATACAGAAAAGGTGGTATATTTACACAATTACTCAGCTATTAAAATCAATGAATTTATGAAGTTCTTGGGCAAATGGATGTATCTGGAGGGTATCATCCTTAGTGAGGTAACCCAATCACAGAACAAGTCACTAGATATGCTCTCCTGTATTTCTTTAACTGAGTTATTAATGCCCTTCTTAAAATCCTCTACCACCATCATGAGATATGATTTTAAATACAAGTCTTGCTTTTCGGCTGTGTTTGTGTATCCAGGACTCACTATGGTGGGCATACTGGGTTCTGATCATGTCCAGTGGCTTTGGTTTCTGTTAGTAATATTCTTATGCTTGCCTTTCGCCATCTGTTAATCTCTGGTGTTAGATGATCTAGCTGTCTCTGGCTGGAGCTTGTTCCTCCTGTGATTCTGTTAGCCTCTGTCAGTACTCCTGAGAGTCCAACTCTCACCTGAGTCCCAGTGGTCAGATCACTCTCTGCAGGCAAGCTCTCATCTTGATCCACTTCCCGAGTCCTGGGGTCAGAGCCCTTCCTGGAGGCCTACTCTCCTCTTGCAGGGAAGGTAGGAGCCCTGGGGTCTGGGTCTCAGCTCTGCCTCCTGGCTGAGGATGAAGACCCAAAGTGACCCTGTCCAGGAAGCTCTGTTGCTTCTGTCACCCACGTGCTCTCAGGGGATCCCAAGGTCCTGGGTGTGCTAGGGGGCCTGAGGCATGGAAAGTCCTCTGGGTACCTTGGACTCTCTGCCTGGTTCGCATAGAAGATGGTGAGCAGCTGGCCCCAACTGGAATGAATCCCCACCTCTGGTCAGGTGGGGTTCCTTTGTCCCTGTTCCTGCTGGCACAAGACCCTCCGAGATTCTTTGGAACTGATGTTGCTTTCCACTCACCAGTGATCCAGAGGCCCTGGCTGTGCTAGGGGCCTTGCAGCATGAATAGTCCTCTGGGGACCTTTGGACCCTCTACCAGGTGTGCACAGAAGATCATGAGTTTCTTCAAATATGGAAAAGATGTGCATTACATGCATCACAAATTCTACTTGGATTGTAATTTGGCTACATGTAGTAGGCTAAATGTCCATAACCTGATTTCCAGAACCCATGATTGTTACTTTCGATGCTAAAGACTTTGCTTATAAGATTAGGTTGTTGATCTTGATATGGAGTCTTTATCCTGAATTATTGGAAAGTGTCCACATATGAGGGAAGCAAAGGGCTATTTGACACATGTATAAGAACAGAAGGCCTTATGAGCACAGAAGCATAGTTTGAAGTGATATGTCTATGAACAAATGAGTGTTGGCAACCCCTAAAAGTTGGAAGAGGCAAGGAATAGATTCACTCCTAGAATTCCAGAGAGATTAAACCATAACCCTGACAATATCTTTGTTTTGGGTGAATAGAACTGAATTTGAACTTCTGACATTCAGAATTATAAAGGAAAAAATATTTGTTGTTTTAAGTCCCCAAGGTCGTGGTCATTTCTTATAGGTATCACAAAAGTTCTATACACTATTTCTACATATTATATATGTGTCAATTAAATATTTGGACTTAGGTGTATTTATCCTTAAATATAATAGTGTATGAAATAAGTCACCAGCCTAGGCAACAAAATCCTTTTCTACTCACATAGATTGAAGTATACTACCCGGAAGAGTATATCTCAAGATTTTTCTCTATTTTTAGCAAAAAATAAAAATAAAAAATAAAACAAATAAATAAAAATCATTTTGGGATCTCCCTGAAAGTGGTGCTCTTCCCTGAGGAGACGTCCACAGGCTCCAAAGCTATATATAGCGCTATAAAAGTTTAATAATAAAGCTATGTCTAGCTTCTAGACCATGGATTTTTAAATAATAAAGCAGAATCACAATGTAAGGGATATCAGGTGATGGATGGCTAAAGTAGGCCTGATCCTAATGATGTCAGGATGAACACTGAGGAGAAAAAGATCATGAATATATATGAAATATAAACACTATCAAAAAGTATACCTTATTGATTCTGCATTGTGATAATGGCATTTTTGCCTAAAAGAGACAGTGTTTCTTTGTTTTGAGAATTTAGCCAAGGCCTCATTAGATTAGTCTCCCTGTTATCCAGAAAGTGTGTTCAACAATAAAGTATCATGGCTTCTAGAAGCATCAGCAAACAGCGTGCTCATCAGGCCAAACTATATCCCCCACTTGATTATGAGAGATATTTGACTGTTCCTAGGGCTAGTAAGACTTCGCATTCTTAGACTGTTTTGAGGATGGGGAGATGAATCAAAAGGAATCTGGACTTTAGAATGCAGCCTTGAGTAGCTAAATGGAAATACTAAAATCACCACCCCCTTATAGGCAGTTTTGCTGGTTATGATTTTAAGTTTTATTTAACTATAGTCAACTACAGGCTAAAACATTAAGTGGAAAATTCCAAAAATAATAATATTTAAGTGTCTACATTCTGAGTGATATGAAAAAATTCTCTCTTCATCTCCCTCTATCTCATCCCCTTTTCTAGAGTATCCATGCTGTATATGTTGCCAACCCTTTAGTAATATGCCCACCATCCTTATTATCAGATCTATTGTTGTGTTACTGAAGAAAATGTATTCTAAGAACCCCTATTTTATGACATAACAATGGGCTCAAGAAACCAGGATAGTAATAGAAAGCAAATACCAGTGTATAATCTATGTAAACAATTTGGCACTTTTACTATGTAGCAGTATTATAGGGTACATAGAAAAAAAGTATAGTATATGTATGTCCAATTGGTATTTGCAATTTGCATCATTCACAGGGAATCTTATACTCTCCCACAGGTAAGAGAGTATTGTTGTATATGAAAAACACGCCAGCCAGATGTAGTGTCACATGCCTTTAGTCCAAGTACTCAGGAGGCAGAGGCAGGCAGATCTCTGAGTTTGAGGCCAGCCTGATCTACAGAATTTCAAGGCATCCAGAGCTACACGGAGAAACCCTGTCTTGAAAAACAAAGGAAAAGAAAAAAAAAGACAAAAGAGAAAAACATGTCTATATCCGTACCATGTTTCTACAGTGCATCATATGAGCCACACCGACAAGAAGAAACAATAAAGTCCATGAGGGGTTATCATCATTAAAATAATACTAATAGTTAATGTATTGTAATAGCTAGTAAGCAACCTGGGAAAATATATTTCTATAAGTAATGGAATATTGAAAAGGACTGGAATTATTGCATTAATATATTTTTAATCCTTAAAAACCATAATAATTATATGTATCTCTCTACCTGCCAGAGTAAAGGGCTGTAAGCATCTAATATTGATTCCTAAATACCAATCATCTGTAAACCTAGAGGTCTGAAAATTTCTGTAATATTAAACCTTTATTTCTAGTAGTCCAATTTTTTGACAGTTGGTAGGAACATAGAAGAGAGGCTTAGCACGTTTACATTTCACAATTCTTTGCTTCTCTCCAGATCTTTCTATGAACATCAGCATATCACCATATAACTTCACTGAATTCATAAATATACATCCTTAAGAACATTTGGCTTATTTTCTGTGGATTTGATTTTTTTTTTTTGAGAAGTGACAAAGGCTGACCCCAAGCTTACTATGAGATAAGGATGACCTTGAACTTTTAATCCTATCTTTACCTCTTAAGCACTGGGCTTACTGCTATAAACCACTCATACCTGTTTTGACTTGGTGTTGAGGACAAGACTGGACAGGACAGAGGTCTTTTTGCACACTGAGCTTATCAACTGAGCTACACCTAATCCTGTTGAATCTGCTCTTTCAAGTCTTTAATTTGACCTTCCTATAAAATGTTTCAGCCCACTTTTGGTCATTCCTGTAAACTAGGTAGAAACAGAGTTAAGGGACACAAAAGATAAACAGGAAAATTACAATTCTGGATAATGTAATATATAAAGCAGCTGACCCCAAAAGGATATTCAGAAAGAACATGGAACTTATGAGCTCTTGTTACCAAGCAACAGAATTCCCAATACCTGAACCTTCACATCCAAGGAAACCAAAGAAACATAGATACTATACCTATGTGGGTCTGGAAACCCTGCTTTACAATTGTGGGCATTGCAATCATCTTGGATTGACAAGACACGGCTGAGTTTGGCTGCTAGGGTATAGTTTAGACTGCATTGCTTATGGACAGAAATAATGTTCCAATCACAAATGTGGATCCTGCAAATAAATTCTGTGACAAGTCTTGAGGGCTGAGGCTACTAATATAAAGTGATTAAGTGTCTTTGCTACTTAGCAGGGCTACAGAAATGCTCATTCAGAGAACCTCCACACAGAACTGAGTTTACCAAACTCTAAACCTAACTACAAATTTGAATACCATAAATGAAACATTTTATTCTAGAAGGATGTGTATACTGAACCTTGACCTCTGCAATTCTGTGTGATGGGTATAAGAGAACCACAGTTCTTTATCACCCATAGAACAATGTTAAATTAGAGTGATTCTTTCCCCCCCAGAACTTTTAGCAGTTCCATTCACAAAACTGTTAGGGCTGTATTCAGTAACTTTGTGGAGTTTAAGTGTTGACTTATAATAGATGAAGTAGCTAACCTGTGCCTCAGAATTCCTTCTACCAGCAATCTCTGAATGTAGGAGTGAGGCTTAGAGGAAACTATAGAAGAAGGGACAGAAATAAAGTAGCAGTTGGAAGACAGGGGACAAAGATATGAAAAGCTATCTTCTGGCTGTGATATAGCAAACAGAACCACGATCTGCAAGCAGCTGTGGATGCTTGTGATGGATTCATAGAAAACTAGGACTGTCAGCAGTCAACCATAGGTCATGGAGGGGTTCAGAGGGGATTACTGTGGGCTACCAGGTATGTTTTAGGACTGGGAGTCATTGTCTTCAGTTGGAACCAATTGATAGGACACCAAGATCTCACTGAGACCCTCACACATCTCTCTCTCTCTCTCTCTCTCTCTCTCTCTCTCTCTCTCTCTCTCTCTCTCTCTCTCTCTCTCTCTCTCNCACACACACACACACACACACACACACACACACACACACACACGAACCATTAAAAAAGACACAAATAGGATCCTGTGCCGCAGCACCCTGCGTTGATCCTGTGCCATAGCTCTCCATACCCAAATACCTCCAGGAAACAGCTTGTCTCCCAGGATTGGCACCATACTTGTGAGCACAGGTAAGATCACCACTCTGCTCAGAGGGACCTATCCGGAACCCTCAGGACACAGGAACCGAGGAGTCGCCTGGGACAGGATCCTTCCAGTTTCCATCTGCACCTGGAGCTGACCCTGTGCCACAGCTCTCCATATCCAAATTCCTCCCAGAGAGAGCTGGTCTCCTAGGAGTGCTGATACACAGACTTGCACGAGTGACAAGATGTAGTCAGAGACAACAAGATGAGCAGAGATAGTGAGATGGCAGTGAGAAGCAAGGGCAGGAACATAAGCAATATAAAGCAATGCTTCTTGGCAACAACAGAAGCCAGTTCTGCCACCAGAGTGAGCCCTGGATAACCCAACACACCAGAAATGCAAGACTCTGATTGAAAATTACTTTTCATGATGATGATGATGATGGTAGAGGATTAAGAAGGACATAAAAAAGAGAACACAGCCAGAAGCCCTTAAAGAAAAGAAACACAAAATCCCTTAAAGAATTACAGGAAAAAAACAATTAAATAGGAGAAGGAATTGAACAAAAACCATTCAGGATCTAAAAACGGAAATAGAAACAAAAAAAAAGTCACAAAGGGAGACAACTATAGAGATAGAAAACCTAGGAAAGAGATCAGGAGCCATAGATGCAAGCATCACCAACAGAATACAAGAGATGGAAGAGAGAATCTCAGGTGCAGAAGATTCCATAGAAAACATTGACACAACAGTCAAAGAAAGTGCAAAATGCAAAAAGATCCTAACCCAAAACATCCAGGAAATACAGGACACAATGAGAAGACCATACCTAAGGATAATTGGTATAGAAAAGCTAAGATTCCAAACTTAAAGGGTCAGCAAATATCTTCAAAAATTTATAGAAGAAAACTTCCCTAACCTAAAGAAAGAGATGTCCATGAACATACAAGAAGCCTACAGAACTCCAAATAGAATGGATCAGAAAAGAAATTCCTCCCATCACATAATAGTCAAAACACCAAATGCACACACACAAAAAAAGAAAGAATAATAAAAGCAGTAAGGGAAAAGGTTCAAGAAACATATAAAGGCAGACCTATCAGAATTACACCATTCTTTTCAACAGAGACTATAAAAGTTAGAAGATCCTGTGCAGATGCCATACAGACCCTAAGAGAACACAAATACCAGCCCAGGCCACTATACCCAGCAAAACTCTCTATTAACATACATGGAGAAAACAAGATATTCCATTACAAAAAAAAAAAAATCACACAATATCTTTCCACAAATCCAGCCCTACGAAGGATAATAGAAACCTCCAACACAAGGAGGGAAACTACACCTTGAAAAAGCAAAAAAAATATTGCTTTCTTTGAACAAATATAGAAGAAGATATCCACACAAACATAATCCCACCTCTAACAACAAAAATAACAGAAAGCAAAAATTCCTTAAGATCTCTTAATAGCAATGGACTCAGTTCCCAAATAAAAAGACAAGGACTAACAGACTGGATACATAAAGAGGACCCGACATTTTGCTGCATACAGGAAACATACCTCAGTGACAAAGACAGACACTATCTTAGAATAAATGGCTGGAATACAATTTCCCAAGCAAATGGTCCCAGGAAACAAGCTGGATTAGCCATTCCAACATCAAACAAAATAAACTTTCAACTAAAATTATCAAAATAGTAAGGAAGGACACTTCATATTCATCAAAGGAAAATCTACCAAGAAGAACTCTCAATTCTGAACATTTATGGTTCAAATGCAAAGGGAACCCACGTTCATAAAAGAAACTTTACTAAACCTCAAAGCACATACAATAATAGTGGAAAACTTCAACACTCCACTATCAGCAATGGGCAGATCATAGAAACACAAACTAAACAGAGACACATTGAAACTAACAGAAGTTATGGACCAAATGGATTTAATAAATATTTATAGAACATTTTATCCTAAAACAAAGTAATATACCTTCTTCTCAGCACCTCATGGTACCTTCTCCAAAACTGACCATATAATTGGTCACAAAACAGGCCTCAACAGATACAAGAAGAATGAAAAAAATCCCATGCATCCTATCAGATCACCACAGACTAAGGCTGGTGTTCAATAATAACAAAAATAACAGAAAGTTCACATACACATGGAAGATGAACAATGCCCTATTAGATGATAACTTGGTCAAGAAACAAATAAAGAACAAAATTAAAGATTTTTTAGGATTTAATGAAAATTGAAGGCACATATCCAAACTTATGAGACACAATGAATACAGTGCTAAGAGGAAAACTCATAGCTCTGAGTGCCTCCAAAAGGAAACTGGAGAGAGCATACACTAGCAGTTTAACAGCACAATTGAAAGCTTTAGAACAAAAAGAAGCAAATACACCCAAGAGTAGTAGAAGATAGGAAATAATCAAACTCAGGGCTGAAATCAACCAAGTAGAAACAAAAAGAACTATAAAATGAATCAACCCAACAAGGAGCTGGTTCTTTGATCAAATCAACAAGATAAATAAGCCCTTAGCCAGACTAACCAGAAGGGACAAAGACAGTATTCAAATTAACAAAATCAAAAACGAAAAGGGAAACAACAGAAACTGAGGAAATCCAATAAATCATCAGGTCCTACTATAAGGCCTATACTCAATAAAACAGGAAAATCTGGATGAAATGGACAGTTTTCTAGCCAGATACCAAATACCAAAGTTGAATCAGGATCAGGTAAACCATCTAAACAGTCTCATAACTGCTAAAGAAATAGAAACAGTCATTAAAAGTCTCCAAACCAAGAAAAAGCCCAGGGCCTGATAAGTTTAGTGCAGAATTCTATCAGACCTTCAAAGACGACATAATACCAACACTCTTCAAACTATTCCACAAAAGAGAAACAGAAGGAACACTAACCAATTCGTTCTATGAAGCCACAGTTAGGCTGATACCAAAGCCACACAAAGACCCAACAAAGAAAAAGAACTTCAGGTCAATTTCCCTTACGAATATTGATACAAAAATACTCAATAAAATTCTTGCAAGCTGAATCCAAGAACACATCAAAATCATTATTCACCACGACTAAGTAGGCTTCATTGCAGAGATGCAGGGATGGTTCAATATATGAAAATCCATCGATGTAATTCATTACACAAACTCAAACTTAAAAAGATACTTGATCACTTTATTAGATGCTGAAAAAGCATTTGACAAAATTCAACACCCCTTCATTTTAAAAGTCTTGGAAAGATCAGGAATTCAAGGCCCATACCTAAACATAGTAAAAGAAATGTACAGCAAACCAGTAGCCAATTTCAAACTAAATGGAGAGAAACATAAAGCAATCCCACTAAAATCAGGGACTAGACGTGGCTGCCTACTATCTCCCTATCTATTCAAGTACTTGAAGTTCTAACTAGAAAACAAAAGGAGGGAAAAGGGATAGAAATTGGAAAAGAAGAAGTGAAAATATTAGTATTTGCAGATGATATGATAGTATACTTAAGTGACCCCAAATGTTCCAACAGACAACTCCTAAACCTAATAAACAACTTGAACGAAGTGGCTGGATATAACATCAACTCCAACTAATTAGTAGCCTTCCTATGCTCAAAGGATAAATGGGACGAGAAAAAAATTAAGGGAACAACGCTATTTAAAATAGTCACAAATAATATAAAATATCTTGGTGTGACTCTAACCAAACAAATGAAAGATCTGTATGACAACGACTTCAGGTCTCTGAAGAAAGAAATCAAAGAAGTCCTCAGAAGAGGGAAAGATCTCCCATGCTCATGATTTGGCAGGATTAACATAGTAAAAATGGCCATCTTGCTGAAAGCAACATACAGATTCAATGCAATCCCCATTGAAATTCCAAATCAATTCTTCATAGAGTTAGAAAGAGCAATTCTCAAATTTATTTGGAATAACAAAAAACCCAGGATACCTCAAACTATTCTCATTAATGAAAGATGTTCTAGGGGAATCACCATCCCTGACTTCACATTGTACTTAAGAGCAACTGTGAAAATAACTCCATGGTATTGGTATAGTGACAGGCAGGTAGATCAGTGGAATAGATTTGAAGACCCAGAAATAAACCCACATACCTATGGTCACTTGATCTTTGATACAGAAAATATGGTACATTTACACAATGAAATACTACTCAGCTATTAAAAACAATGACTTCATGAAATTCTTAGACAAATGGATGGAACTTGAAAATATCATCCTGAGGTGAGGTAACCCAGTTACAAAAGAACATATGTGATATGCACTCACTCATAACTGGATATTAGCTCAAAAGTTCAGAATACCTGAGATATAATTCACAGACCATATGAAGCTCAAGAAGGAAGACCAAAGTGTGGATGCTTCCGTGCTTTTTAGAAGGGGGAACAAAATTCTTATCGGAGGCTAAATGTGGAGCAGAGACTGAAGGAAAGACCATTCAGAGACTGCCCCTACCTGGGGATCCACTCCATATACTGTAGACAAACCTGGACATTATTGTGGATGCTGGGAAGTGCTTGCTGATGGGAGTCTGATATGGCTGTCTCCTGAGAGGCTCTGCCAGTGTCTGACAAATATAGAGCTGGATGCTCACAGCCCACCATTGAATTATGTAGGGGGTCCCACATGGAGGAGTTGGAGAAGAGACTGTAGGTGTTGAGGTGCTGTGCAGCCCCATGTGTGTGTGTGGGGGGGGGACAGTGTCTATTGGCGAGACCCCTGGAGCTCTGGGTATCTGGACCACCAACCAAAGAGTACACATGGAGGGACCCAGGGCTCTGGCTGCATATATGGCAGAGGATGGCCTAAATGGACATCAGTGGGAGGAGTGGCCCTTGGGCCTGAGGTGGTTCAATGCCCAGTGTAGGGGAATACCAGGGCGGGAAGGCAGGAATGGGTGGGTTATTTGGGGAGCACCCCCATGGAGGCATAAGGAGGGGTTGTGGGATCAGGGGTTTCCAGAGAAGAGACCTGGAAAGGGGATAGCATTTGAAATTTAAATAAAGAAAATATCCAATAAAAAAATCTGGATTAATTGGGCCCTAAGATTTTCATAAAAAATGTGAAATAACTATGGCTGACATTAATGTAGCATAAATAACTTTAAAAAAACCCACAAGTCCTGGCACCCTTTCCTATCTCCAGTGGTCCAGTTGGTCTATGGGGAGTCCTACCCTGGCACCATCTGCAATGCTCTCTGGGTGGTAAGGATGAACGGTCCTGTGCAGCATTAGGGAAACAGATGGAGGACAGACTATTAGTCTCCATGGATGATACTGAAGGTACTAGCTTGCTGACATGTCAGGGCACATATTCCTTACTGTGATTTCTGGCTGATAATGAGTCCTGGGTAACTGGCAGTTTTCCATAATAATAACACCGTAGCATGTCCTGAGGACTGCTAAACTCCTTCAAGTTAAATATATAAAACCAAAACATTCATCACTTCCGCCCTTCCAACTAAACAAGACTCACCTGTCCTTCATGGATTAAAAGACATGAATAAAAGAAAGAAACTTATAAAGGGATAAAAAGAGGTCCGTGTTTCAAAGAGGGTGAGATGAGAATAATCAAATTTCAATATACACACAGACTACTTTTTGACCTTAAATTCTAAGTAGCAATATACTTTAATTGAAGTCAAAAGGCATAATATTGATGAACTCTTCGGTATATGGAGATGTAACATATATGGCATATATATGAAAATCTGAAGACCCTAAGAAGCATTTAGCAATCAATATGTGCATTTGGTAAGGTCAGAGATACAGGGTCAGCACTCAACCAGTTATATTTATGTATTCTTATAGTAAACAGTTGGAAATAAAAGTTTAGATGTAGTGCCATCTCCACTTGACCCTACCAATTAAATACTCAGGCATAAATTTAACAATGTATGTTCTGTTCAAGATCTCCATATGTAGATAAAAATAAAAGTATAACTTACACATATTTGTTGCATACAACATGAACTCACACATATTTGTTGCATACGACATGAGAAATTTATATAGGGAACTTTAGTGCATTAAATGCATGTATTAGAAATTGATAAATATTTATAATCAATAACCTGCGATTCTATTTTGAGAAACCAAAGAATAAACACTCTATGTTAAACAAGAAGAGAAGATGTAAGGGAACTCATAAATTACTTATGTCAAAAATTAAAAACAGGCTATCATTCCTGATCTGTCGGGCATTAAAAGGAAAATAAAGGAACACTTAAAAAAACAAAAACAACAACAAAACTATGCCCACATAGTTGATAACATACATAAAATAGACCAATTCCTATAGAAAGACAGATTTAACAAATAATCCCATGAAAGTATTGAATCAACAATTATTAACTTTCCTATGCAAAATACCAGTTCCAGGGAGTTTTACTGATATTGTTTACCAAATATTTAAGAAAGAAATCATTCCATTTTTTCACTCTCATCCAGAAGTTAAAAATAGAAAGACTACTTTTTAATTTACTATATCAGTTCAGCATAGCCCTAACATCAAACCAAGACAAGATGTCATAAGGAAGAGAAACTAAAGGGAGCTCTTTGTGAACATAGTGGAAAAACTCAACAAGGAAAAATATCATAAACCATGCCCATGTGTGATAGATTCCAGTTACACAAGACTGTATCAATATTTTTAAATAAGCTAATATGTCATTTCATGCATGAGCTAAAGAAGAAAAACCTTAATTTTTATCAAAGAATATAAGGAAAGCATTTGGGGTTCTGTAGGCTTCTTGAATGTTCATGGGCATCTCTTTCTTTAGGTACGGGAAGTTTTATTCTATAATTTTGTTGAAGATATTTGCTGGTCCTTTAAGTTGAAAATCTTCATTCTCATCTACTCCTATTATTTGTAGGCTTCATCTTCTCATTGTGTCCTGGATTTCCTCAGTGTTTTGAGTTTGGATCTTTTTGCATTTTGCACTTTGCATTTTCTTTGATTGTTGTGCCCATGTTCTCTATGGAATCTTCTGCACCTGAGATTCTCTCTTCCATCTCTTGTATTCTGTTGCTGATGCTGGCATCTATGGTTCCTGATTTCTTTCCTAGGGTTTCTATCTCCAGGCTTGTTTCACTTTGGAATTTTTTTTTATTGTTTCCACATCCCTTTTTAGGTCTTGGATGGTTTTGTTCAATTCCATCAACTGTTTGGCTGTGTTTTCCTGTAATTCTTTAAGGGATTTTTGTTTTTCCTCTTTAAGGACTTCTACTTGTTTAGTAGTGTTTTTACTGTTGTTCTTTAAGGCTTTCTACCTGTTTAGCAGTGTTCTCCTGTGATTCTTTAAGGGTTTCTTACTCTTTAGCAGTGTTCTCCTGTATTTCTTTGAGTTATTAATGCCCTTCTTAAATTCTTCTACTACCATCATGAGATATTTCTTTAAATCCGAGTCTTGCTTTTCGGGTATATGGGGTATCCAGGACTGGCTGAAGTTGGAGTGCTATGTTCTGATGATGGTGAGTGGTCTTGGTTTCTGTTCCTAAGATTCTTAGGTTTGCCTTTCGCCATTTGGTAATCTCTGGCTTTAGTTGTTATAGTTGTCTCTGGTTGGAGCTTGTTCCTCCTGTGATTCTGTTAGCCTGTTAGCAGTCTTGGATTCCAGCTCTCTCCTGAGTCTCAGTGGTCCTCTTGCAGGGAAGGTGCACAGAGTTCTGGCGTTCAGACCTGCCTCCTGGCGGGAAATGGGGCCTGTACCAAAAGATGTGTCGCCTCTGCAGTTTGCACACTCACCTGCAAAGACTAGTCTCCAAGAGACCCTGGACACAATATGGCTCTCTCACCTGCTCTGGTGGATAGAGCCCTCCGGGGTGGCCACCTCTCTTCTGCCAGGGAAGTTTCCTGGGTATCTGGAGCCTGAAATGTGGTCTGTCCCAGAAGCCATGTCGCCTTTGCAGTCTGCACTCTCAACTGAGCACTCAGGAGCCTGGGCAACCCGGAGCAAAGATTTCTCCCTCGCCAGCTCAGCAGTGAGAGCCCTCCCAGGTGGCCACTTCTCCTCTGGCAGGGAAGGTGCCCAGAAAATGGGGTCTGTCCCAGAAGCTGTGTCCCATCTGCTGTCCACACTCTCACCAGTGCAGACTGTAGCCTGGGCGACCCAGAGCAAAGATGTCTCCCTCACCAGGTCAGGCAGTGAGAGCCCTCCCTGGCGGATACATTTCCTCTGGTGGGGAAGGAGCCCATATGTCTGGAGCCTGAAACAGGGTCTGTCCCAGAAGCTGTGTCAGGTCTGCAGTCTGCACTCTCAACTGCTCAGACTGGAGCCTGGGCGACCCAGAGCAAACATGTCTCCCTCACCAGCTCAGGTAGTGAAAGCTCTCCCGGGCGGCCACCTCTCCTCTAGCAGGGAAGGTGCCTGGAAAACGGGGTCTGTCCCAGACGCTGTATTGCTTCTACTGTCCACACACTCACCAGGGCAGACTGGAGCCTGGGCGACCCAGACCCAGAGCAAAGATGGCTCCCTCATCAGTTTCTCTCCTGTTTCCCTTTGGCAAATATTCATGTTTATTGGCATTGACCTAGAACAAAGTGAACCCAGTAATAAACAGAGAAAATTACATTTATTGGGGGCTAGTTATGATTGCAATTTGGAAAATTTCAGCCTCACAAAATTGTAAAGATATGCTCTATGATTTAACATAATGGTGGCTGCATTTATAGTTTAAACTGCCAGTGGTTAATAATTACATCACTTACTAGGAATTATGTTTACAACTGTCTTGTAGGAAGGAGAATGTTTATACTCTCAGCCTCTCCGTCTTGCAGAAGGAACACATTGTACAGAAGGACAGCAGAGGTGAGCAATGTTTCAGAGGTCAACTTGTGTCCCATTTCAAAGGTTCAGCTGTAGATGTTTCTGAAGTATGATTATCAATGTCCATTCAGTACCATTTTAAATCCCCCTAACCCATGTTAAGGATCTTGATTTTGTCCTTGACATCCCAGCCTCAAACTCTGTCTCAGTTCTATGCTGTTACAAATGGCCAGTGGAGGGAGGAGATACAAGATGAGCTTGGACTGACTAGAAGGAACCAAGTGATATTTGTATCCTTTATTATAAGAACAAATGAAAGCCATATAGGGTCTTTAAGCAAAGAATTGGGCCTGATTCATATTTTAGCATTCCCTTACCCCCACCATTGGTTATTTTATGAAGGTTGAGGAAGAGCAAGAAGGGTGGAAATCAAGAAGGTTATTAGTATATTAGAGTTTGTCAGTACTCATGAAGATAATAAAGTCTTTTAAGGAGGCTATCAATAACTCACTGAAAGAAATACAGGAAAACAGAGGCAAACAGGTGAAGGAATTGAATAAAGAGATCCAAGACCTAAAAGTGGAAGTAGAAACAATAAAGAATACACAAATATAGGCAAACCTGGAAATACAAGAGAAAGAAGAGAGAATCTAAGGTGTAGAAGATACAATAGTAGAGATTGACAAAACTTTTGAGAAAAATTCAAAACATAAAAACTCCTGACCCAAAGAATCCAGGAAATTCAGGACACAGTGAAAAGACCAAATCTAAGAATAATCTGAATGGAAGAGAACAAAGATTCCCATCTCAAAGGACATCAAGATGTATTCAACAAAATCATAGAAGAAAACTTCCCTAACCTAAAGAAAGTGATAGACATAAAGGTATAAGAAGCCTATAGAACACCAAATAAATGGAACCAGAAAAGAAAACCTTCTTGTCACATAATTATCAAAACACTAAATGCACAGAGTAAAGGAAGAATATTAAAAGCTGCAAGGGCAAAAGGCCAAGTAATTTACAAAGATAGAACTATCACAATTACACCAGACTTCTCAACTGAGACTATGAAAGCTAGAAGAGTGTGGTCAGAGGTCATGTAGACACTCTAAGAAAACACAAATGCCAGCCCAGGCTACTATACTAAACAAAACTCTCTATCAACATAGATGGAGAAAACAATATATTCCAGGACAAAAACAAATTCAAACAGTATCTATCTTCTAACCTAGTCTTACAGAGGATCCTGGAAGGAAAACGCCAACACAAGGAAGGTACCTGCACCGAAGAAAGGACAAGATATTAAGCATCTCACAACAAAGTCAAAAGCAGAGCCACAAGCACATAAAGCCACCTGCAAAAACAAACATGTCAGGAACCAACAGTCATCTCTCTTTGATATGTCTCAATATTAATAGACTCAACTCACCAATAAAAAGGGCATAAGCTCACAGACTGGATATGCAAACAAGATCCAGCATTTTGCTG